>NC_044012.1:9814464-10116071 GCF_900496995.4 Aquila chrysaetos chrysaetos
TGGAAAAAAAAAAATTAATTCTTCGGAAAAAAAATTCAACTTGCTATCACTCAGAGAGCTGATTAGATTGAAAAATTTCGTTTGTCACCAGAACAGATTTATTCTGAGTTTATGAATTCCTAATAAGGCTGCTTTTCATAATGATTAATGATAATTATCTTTTAAAGTTTAATCATTTACCTGAATACTTCCTATCTATTAGATACCATGAGTAAGAAAGAATACCTCTTGTGGTGAAGGTCTCCTAACTGTCTCTTAACCGGCCACAGCACAGACACAGCAATTAATCTTGGAAATACAAAAAAAAAAAATTTTTAAACCACACTTGCAGGTGTTAAATATAAAAGAATGGACAAGAGTCCTTCACACCCTGCATTCTACCAAATAATAACAGTTAGAGAATGAAAAGGAAAGGAACATTTTCCAACACAAAATCCAAAATAGATCCCTCGTATAAGTCTGTAGGAAGATGATCTACTTAGGAGAGGAATCCATGTGAGCAGCAATCCCATGCATTCATCTCATACCCGCACCCTCTTCTGTTGTGCTGCAGCCCAAACTAAGCTAAGAACTGCAGAAACAGGGAAAAGAGGAGCGCATACTTGGAAGCTGTTCTTTTGTTCCCAGTAAAACCATCACTTCTGTTCACAGTGACAGCAAAACTGCTTTCAGTTAGGAACAAGAACAACAAAAAGACCTCAATTCAAAATTAATTTATCACTGGTTTATTTCATTGCATTCAGACATTCATCTCTTCCAAACATGATAATGTGATTAGTACAAACGATATCAGGCTAGTTATAGGACATTTATGAGTACGGGACAGTATTTATTTCACGCAGTGCAATGTATCTTTCTGGTTTTGTTATCCCCAAGCAGGGCTGTTTTGGTTGCAAAGACATCTCAAAAATGTGCTCTGCAGCCTTCCCTTCCTTCTGAAAGACTATATATAATTTTGTGGTGTTATTTTTTGGGGTTTGATTTTTTTTTTTTTTTTTTGGTTGGGTTTTTTTTTTGCATGTGACAGCACTTTTTGCTGTAGGAAACGGGTATGTTTTAATAGTGAAACGAGAGGTGTATTCTCATGGAATAAACCATCTTTTTAGTGTTTTTCTTTGCCCTCAGTCTTTGAAAGGCCTGGAGAACTATTTGATCTCTCCATTTCCCTGAGTTTTGCAGTAGGTTTTGTTTGGGGTTTTTTGTTGGTTTTTTGCTTTTGTTTTTTTTTTTTTTTTCCAAAAACTGCAGAAGAGCTGGAACTAGGAGATATCTGATTTAAGGCAAATAATTTTCAAAGACATTACTCCTGTACTTACAGTGGTAACTCCCTGAGTGACTGTTTAAGCGTAACAACAGCAATACATACTCATGCCTTTCCAAGATCAATTCTAAGATTCTTAATCATACATATTTCCTTGTTTTAACTGTGATGTGCTGGACACACATGTCTTCACAGCTTGTATCCATCAAAACCATACTGAAATTGCTAATAGTATAGCAAAAGAATTTGCACACCAAGTGATCCAGTGGGATCAGAGTATAAATAGATGTGGTCAAAGTATTCAGATGAAGTATTTATCCAAGCTATCCGAGAATAAAACTGAATGCTTAAGTTTAGGTCATCAAAAATACAGGAATGCTTTAAAAATACCAATTACATCTAAAAATGGAGAAAGATATTGCCTTAACAGAAAAATATCCTTCGTACTTAAAAGACTTTAACAGATTAGATGCACTTGGGCATTTTACTTTTCTGAAAATTGGGCTAATCTTCAGAGTCACTTGTTTCTCAAATAAAAAAGTCTTTCAGAATAGTGAAGTGGTTTAATTTTATTCTTAAACTGACTGATGAATGCCAGAAAAGCAAGTCAGAAAGATGTGTGAGATTGCCTGCGCGTATCTCAGAGGGAAAAAAAAAAAAAAAAGAGGAACTGTTAATAGTTTTTGCAGTACAATATGACTACATCTGTGAGACTTGCAAAAGCGATAAGCAGCCACTATTGTAACTACTAAACTAAAATGAAGCATGCTTAGTTTAACCTAAAATTTAATGGCAAGAACATGGTCATGTTTTGGAGCATACTCTGAGTTGGATACAAATTAATTTAAAAGACAGCAAGATCAGAGTATCCTTTTTGGAAATATTTTCAATAAGGAGAACAGAGGGATTACGTTCCATTCCTTACTCTTAGAAAATGTTAACAGGTAGGTTAGATGATTTAACAAATACTGTTTTAATGAGACTTGACTTTAATGCTTGCCGCTGCTAAGGTCATACGTGTTCTGTGTGTCTACTGCTCAGATTTCTTACCCAACAAGATTCCTTATCTTTAATGAAGCGGCTACACGAAACTGTCATTTTTTTCTTTCATAATTGTTCTCAAGCATGGAAGACCCAAGCTACCTAATGATCTCTACTTAGCATTTTTTGGAAGCAAAGAAAAACTGCGAGGCTATAGGACAAACTACACCCTCAACTATGTTAATGTAAACTGGAGGCGGGGCGTGGGGGACCAAACCAACCCCTAAGAGAGATTCTGAATTGCGTTAATTCAGTCAGATAAAGAAATATGGTCACACTATTGAACCGAGAAATGACATACCTTCATCCCACTCTGCATCACAGGTGAACTAAAGTAACATCAAGAGCAGGAAAAATTCATCCCTGTCTGATTTAACATCATAGAAAACTCATGTTTCCCGTGCTCAGCAGCTACATGGGAGGGTTTCCACACAGGCAGAGCAACAAGTGTGGGCCCTCTACTACTGAGAGGATGAGACTGACGTTCTGGTAAACTCAGATGAAAAGTAGTGTTCTGGGAAAAAGTATCTCCTTGACCTCAGTATAGTTTGGATCAGGTCCAGGTAGGGCAAAGAAAGGAAGAATGGCACAGCCAATGGCACAATAAATTCACTGTGAATTCCTGCCAACGACTGATTAGTTCTAAATTGCTATACGAAAATAAGAAAGTTTGCTGTCTTTCCACTTCTTTAGTATGAAAAAGGCTGAGTATAGACCTCAAAGGCTCTAAGAAAGTCCTCGCTACTCTAAGATTTTGGAGTCTTGCAGTAAGGAACATTACAGTAAAAAACGCCTTGCAGTAAGCAAGTGCTAACCATCCAACCATATGCTAGATTTGCTCTTTTATATTTCTTCCTCTCTCAAATATTACTTTTAAAAGATTATGCATATAGCATCTTTTTAAAGTTCAGTGACTGTCCAGACATTCTGTTAAATATCTTTCCCAAAACTGTTCTAGAAATCCTCTCATCATATCAATTCATGTTCAAAAGCACATTTCCCATATCCTAACTGAGTAATTGAAAGCATCCCTTCAAGCTTCACTTTTTAGAAATAAACATTCTACTCAACTTTAGCTTTTTCCCCACATCTTTCCCAGGAAGTGACTCTTTATGACAAGCAGGAGTTTCTTTTTACTGAAGACAATTTGTCAGAACAGAATGATACTCCGCAAAATAGGTAATAAAGCTGAAGAATTAAACCAAAAAAAGATAATCTATCCTCCAAACTTAAGAAGGAGAAAAGAAAAAGTAGCACAAATCATTTCAGCACTACTAAAATAGTACGTTATTTCAGGGGAGCTGAACTACTATCTTATATGAGACACTGGGTGCCTTTCTCACCCATTCCAGCATTATTGCCCTAACATATTGTGCCCTTTAAGAACGCATCAAGGACACACAGATGTAAATAAGCATCTTCAGACAATTCTGCTACATTAGTATGAATTCACAAGGGCTTGGGCCCACTTGCCTGAAGCCACACTGGTGTACAGTGTTGTCATACAGACAGAGTTCTGAGAGGGGTCTTTAATCTCATTTTCTTGAGAGGTAAAGGCACAAGTTTACTATACTACACTGCTGACCTTTTTGAAAGCCCACACTGTTTCTGCCACTGCTTTATCCCATTCCCATTTAACTTCTCCAAAGCCCTAACTTAGCGCTAAGCCTAGCCTGATTTTATGCTTACTGCTTCGTTTCTTCATATTGATCTCGCTTTTCGACATTCCTTCCTATTCAGCAGAGGAGCACACTGGCATGCATTCTTTTGAGTCTATGTATAATATACAGACTATATATAGACATGCATATAGACATTTTGGAAAGCAGCCTGTCCACTTAATGAGCATAACTGCTGAGCATTTGGAATAAATATGATGTAGACCTGAGTGATCTTAGAGTGTTGCAGCTAAACAGTTTTTAGCAGGATGAAGCATATGCGCTCAGTACATATCTGGCTTAAATAATCCTTTAGCTGTTGAAAGGCTACTCATGATAGAGTATCAGTACGGCTTTCTCCCGGCAACATGGGCTGTGAGAAGACTGAAGTAGTTAGCTCTATGGTCATGTGAAATCAATTAATTTATAGCTACAAACAGATCAGTCACAGACTTCTTTATCCAGTTACTTGGATTGCATTGCATTGTACTGGAAGTTTACCTTCCTGCAACGATGCTTTTATGAAAAATAGCACATTCTGGTAGAATACTAGTTAAAGGTCTGTTGTCACTACAGTCTATTGACTTGCTTTTCACAGTAACCCTTGATCAAGGGAAGCCCTAAAACAACTGCTCCATGCCTCTACAGGCTTAAGCAACGTACTGGAGCCTTGCCTTGTAACCTTGATGTTGTTCTGTCTTAAAAGAGTAGCTCCGTGGAAATCATTACTGTAAGTGCTGGAGTACTAGTGGGCTCACTGATTGCACCATTGTGCTCCTCCTTGTTCTGCTGTTCATTAGTAAGGGACCAATTACAAAACAAATAAATCCTTTAGAACAAAGTCTTAAACCATCAAAAAGTCTGTCTTGCTTTAGTGTAATTCAAGTTGCAATAGCTAATGTGGAGACATGTTAACAGGCAGACTCCAGGCTTCTAAATACACCACATCTCACAACTAATTAGCAAGTCAAATTACTTTTCTGCAAGGTGACCTAATAATGCAATCTGTCAAGACAGCAATATGTGCCATCCCAATCTTTGGCCCAAACTCAAAGTTGGTAAGACCACTGCCACATATCATTGAACATCTTGGGTTGTTCTTCTCACTCTTCCCTTCTTTGTCTAAACTAGCATGCCAACAGATATGAAAAGTGTTTAAACAATGTCACAGAACAAAATTCTGGCTAACATTTAATTAAAATTACAGTTTATCATAGCTTATCATCAAGGTGCACAGTGCCTTTAAATACCATGATTACTGTGCCGGATGAATTAATCTCAGCTCTTTAGTGTAAACATGAGTCTATACCATGCGTGACTTAAAGATAAAAACACTGTACAACGCAAAGATACATCATCTGAATGAGAATAAGCAATACCCCAAGCTGAAAAATCTGTAGCAGCGTTACCAGATGCAGGTTAGAATAATGACAAGGATGGAATGCAAAGAAAGGGAAAACTAATCTTAAGTCTGCGTCAGGAGCTTTTGGGGTTGTTTTTATCTTTTTAAACACATGATGCCTTTTAAATAGGATATCAATTTGCAGTATTGAAAGCTGCCCTCAGAAACAGAGAGGAATAACTGAACAGATTGATGAAAAGTATCGAAAATACTGAGAGCAATCCCAAGAGTCTGCTAGACATCCAATAATTTGTGGTACTGCAATAAGCATCCATTAACATAACAAAGTACATGTACGCATTGATCCTCTCTAATTTTCAAAGAGGCATCCTCTCTGAATTGCAGTTCAGAATGCTTTGAACTCCACATATTTTTTATTATTTCAGAATATTAACCTTGCCTATTTTTAAAATACATCAAATCAGTTCCTAAATATAAATGAACAGTATATTCAGACTATCAGACTTAACAAAATACTCATCCAATATTATCACACTGTTAGATCTGCAGAAACAGCAATAGCATAAATGATAAACCTAATGCTATTCCAGTTTGTTTGCTCTGCTAATGTTTGTTTTTATTTTCCTTTCTGAAGAAAATACCAGAATTTTCATCAAAAGGTATAGTAGATTTATACCACAGTAAAAATATTCTTGGTATACACCTCCCAAATACATTTTAATGGCTTAGTGTGACTTATAAGAAATGTATTGAATTTCCCATAAAAGAGCCATATTTATGAATCTGTTTTCAATACAGAGTATAAAGGGATTTGTCAAGAAACAGTTGCAGTATCGGTGGTGCAGAAAAACTGCAGTGCTATTTGCTGAGCTAGTTCTATGACCAAGTTAAGGATATAGCTATGATTTTTCCACCACATTGGCTACAACCACCTCAAACTTCTTTGCTCCCTCGCCAGCACACAACTGTGGCTTCCCCCACCCCCATTGATTACCAGCGCTGTTACTGTTTTAACCTGAAAAAAGTGAGAACTGGGCACATGAGCTTTGTAACCTATTTAACAAATCTTAAAGCTGCCCTATCAGAATGTATGTGCTAAAGGGTTTTTTGAAAGTCTATGTGAAGTATAGAGCCAGATTAGACCATCTGATAGAGATTTAGATCACAGCATACAGCTAGCATCTGTGTTTCAATCTGCACAACACTAATGGAAAAAATTCGACATATTTCATTGTAGAATTCCCTGAACAAACCAGAAGATCCAGCTAAATAAAGATTTAAATCCACTCAGTGCATTCACAGCATACTGATGTCATACACATTTGAAAGGGGATAGGCAGGAAAAAATAATATATTGAACTCTTAAAATCTAGGAGTCTATTAATTCATCTCTATAATAAATCCAGGCTGTAGTTCACCATACCCATATGTTAACCAATATTTTGAGTATTACTGACAGGTCTTGAAACAAATCTGCTATCCACAAACAAGTAAAACTGATTACTGTTTGCACCAGCACAAACAGTACTGCATTCCTTTATTAGCCGAGTGGAGCAATATTCCTTCAGAGCCTGTTTGCAATTGTCTTGTGAAACTGAACCTCCTCCTCTCCATACAAATACAGACAACACAACACCACTTCTATCACCCCTCTGATGCAGACAGAGACTGCCTTTGTTTCCTTTATCACCAAATATACCTTGACACACAACATACCTTGGCTAAAATCTGAATTATTTGACAACTCATGGTACGATGCTGTGTGAAAAACATGCACAAGCCATACTCAGCATTTCTCTGACAAAAGCACTGTTGTTGGTTTCAATTTGTGCTCATTAATTCAATGTTGAATTGCTTTGTATGTTAACCACTCACAGCTAGTCCAACCTTTTGAAAAGAGCCAAAACTTTGATCTCATTTAGTAGATGATCATATTGCGTTCTGCAGGGCAGTGGAGAAAAAATTAAGAAAATTCTAAAAAAGCTGTTTCAGGTACCAGTAGTAGTCCATCTGAGGTAGGAAGAACAATTTGATTTCTTTGCAGGGAAGCTGACTCTGGTTTTCCACGTTTTAGCCTGAGAACACTAGGAAGAAGGAGGCAAAAAAGTAATGAATAAGAAAAAATAAACAGGGAAGGACTGAAAATTAATTTTTCAGTGCGGGCAAGAAAGGAGCCACACTGTAGAAATACAGAGAACAACAACTGCAGAAGAGACAGCAAAGAAGGTAGGATAATACTAAAGGTAATAACAGATTGTGGAATAAAGACAAATGTCTTGAGGGCTTGAAACAATAAAGTAATT
The DNA here is from genome assembly GCF_900496995.4 of Aquila chrysaetos chrysaetos. Classification (NCBI taxonomy): domain Eukaryota; kingdom Metazoa; phylum Chordata; class Aves; order Accipitriformes; family Accipitridae; genus Aquila; species Aquila chrysaetos. Next base: position 9,822,091 of record NC_044012.1, read on the forward strand.
CTTGAAGACATTTTATAATGCTACAAAACTTAACATAAGGAAAAATACAGAAGCTATAAAAGCAAGAGAAATTGTAACAGAGAGGATAAAGATGAGACAACATAAAGATCAAAGAACATGATGCTTCAAGCAATAGACAGCAATGTCAAAGATTTTCCAAGCTCTGAATAAGAAAGAAAAAAAGTTAAAGCTTGTCTCTGAACTGACCTGTGCTCCTCTGAACACTACTAACTATTTTTCTTTGGATGAGTTTACAGCTATAGGAAACTGGATTGCAAGACAACTCGTACAATTTCCTACAGTTTTAAGGTATGAGGAGTTGAAGTCAACTCAAAAGCCTCCTGAAATCTATGACTACAGTAGGATGTAGTACGACTCAAAAGGAGCGGATGTCTCAAGCAAATAAATCAGTTGGTGCTAAGTATCCAACTTAGACCACTCCACTATGTGAACCAAAGTATCTTAATAATGACTCTCAAGATTCCTTCAAAACCACACTTCCAGTCTGAGCTACAATACCGAAGTAGGCACACCTTGCCATGGTTGCATTTATGAGCTTTAACACCACTGAGGAGGCAAAGAAGTCCATTTTACTCAGCTAAGTCCACTGCATTTTTTTGCCTCTATGCACACTCTCTTATTTAGTATGGTACAAAGATACACGGACTTACAAAATATATATTCTAGCTGATTATGTTAATTTATAATGCATAATAGTTTGGGGGTTTGTTTTTTTTTTTTTTTTTTTTAGAAAGGGCAAAACTTCACAACAGACAGGACTCAGACAGTGACAGCTGTAAATCTACTCATTCAATCAAATAAGAAGTGCTCCCTTAAAGATTTTTCTGTGACACTGTCTTTCAGAAAAGAGACCTTGTTATCATTCCTCCAAAAGGTTATCAGGATCTTAATTTCATCTTTAGTTTTACAAAAGAGAATACCTTCACACAGAAAGAGAAAGGGCCCAGATGAAGTGCCCTGGCATTAAGATAAAATCAGCTTGTACAATAACTGCCTCAGAGTATGTGCTTCTGAGAGAATATTTTATTGAATACTATTCCAGTCTACTGTACAAACGCTACCGCCTTCAAGAGTTACAAAACAAAGGTTAAAGAAGCAAATTAGTGTATGCCCAGTAGTTCTTGAACAGTGAGGAAGATGTCTTACACACTTGGGCTAAAATTCTGCAAGAAAATCCCTGGTATGTACTCAGTATCTATATGATGCTACACATAAGTCAGCCACAAATTTTGTAATGATCTGGTAAACTGTCCAGCTCCTTTACTCATAGGTTTATATCACAGATTAAATGCAAACACATTGCATGTAACAATGTCATAGCTGTTACTGTATGCAATACATGTATCAGAAAAAAAGGGTCTCGATCAAGATCCTTATTTTCTGATATCAAAAACATGCTTTATTTTGAATTTCACATATTCATCAGAAAAGCATCACTAGGCAACGCAGAGAACAATACCTTTCCTGCAGAATTTCAAGTGAGTCTGTTTTAAACAAACTCTGGAAAGGACCCTCGAAAGGGCTGGAGACATGTCGTGCCTCAGACGACCTTTTCTTCTTTCATATAACAATCATGACAAATCTACAAAGGAAGACAAAGTCCTGCAAGTTTACATTCCTGTAAGCATACATTTTACAAGACCTAAAACCATACTGCAGTCCAAAAAAAGTGGGGATGGGGTCCTTTTCTCCCATACATCAGAAAGATCAGCAGGAATGTCCTTACATCTTTCAGATATGTATCTTTCCAGAACCATTAAGTTATCTGTTGGACATAGGAGGAACATTGGCATAAGCCTTAGAGATATCACATGATACTTGGTCATACATGATGTCACTCCTGGGCTGATGATTAATCACACTTGAGTTAGGATCAGTTTCCCTTAAAAGGCAAGTCAAAGACTTTATCAGTTTTAATAATGTTTGTAGAAACTTCAGACTGGTATGACAAAGCCACCGTATCTCTGGTACGCAACCTGAATTTGAATGGGTTTCTCTGGAAGAAAGAAACTGAGGCCAAATGCTATGCTTATCATAACTGAAGTTTAAAAATACGTAAAGATGACAAAAATTCTTGAAACTTCAATATATTGGAGATATATTTGTTTTAATATTGGAGATCTTGCATAGAGGAACACTACACACCCACACAGCCATAGTACCTAAACTGGATCATTATCCTGTGATAAACAGTATTGGTTCCAAACTCTGAATTTCAAATTGATACAGCAGTGATTTTTTTCAGTCATGTGCCGAGGGAACTGATTGCATCCTAATATATTTTTCTACTGAGCACCCATTTTCTCCCACAATGATTACTGCATAAGCCTTCTCTTTCCTAGTATCAGTCACAGTACTACATTACTAGATTTTAGGCAATAAAAATATCAGTGGATTGAAATCTTTTAGATCATGTGTTAACTGTTATCTTGATGAATCAAAATACTAATGTATATGCCTAAGTCCTGCTCTGGATTAGCCCTTAGATTTATAGTATTTGTCCACTTGCTTTAGTCAAAGCTTTGGGTATTTTACACTGGAAATAAATCAAAATGAAGACATATACAAAATACTCAGTTGGACCACAGGAAAGCTACATGAAATCCATACTGTTTATGCAACACCGCATAACTTTGCATGTTAAAATTTGTAGTTATCATTATACTTTGATCTTGAGAAGAATTGCTACTGTTTCATTATAATTTAATTTTTCCTTGCCTTATCTACTAAAGATATAAGAGATAATTATTTGATTACATACACAGAAGCACCCATGCAAAGCCAACACAGATAAAGATAACTTGTAAGTTAAAAGGCAGGAAAAACTACTGACATGTACTGGGCAGACTTGTTAGCATGAATTAAAAAAAAGGGGGGGGGCAGAGCAGGGGGACAAAACAGTACTGATATTCAGCCACAGCTCTGAAACTTTATTTTATAGGAAATTACTCAGAGACTCAGCATATCCAGCTGATATCTTTGTAAATTTTCAGTCTTGAGCTGCAGAGAACTACATTTCTATTAATATAAAAATTGTTTTTTATTAGTAACGCTCCAGACATACAATAAGCCAGTATGTTTGTGGTATCAGTGGATTTCACTTGCAGTTGTGTAAAAGATTTCAGGACTAACCTGATATGCTTCATCTTCTCCTTCAGCATCTCTTCCCAGAGCTTTTATAACAGCAGCATACTCAGGAACAAGAGACACGAGTGCTTCTGCCAACAATGGCAGGCCCAAGGTTAGTTTTCTTTGTTCTCCTCACTGCCAGGCTATTCAGTGACTGCTCATATTTTATAATCCACAACCTCAACAGTCTGGAATGTTTTAAATACCACATTAAGTTGCGCTCAGCTGATCTTTTGTTTCAAAACCATATTTAGAAGTATTTCTTCAAACTACAGTAATTCAAAACACTTGAAGTACACAGGTTTTGACTACAAATATTTGTGTCTGAGCTTCTGGCCTTCTCTCACTAAGGGCGGATTCTGAAACTCTTTTTCTTCAAATACTGTAAAATCAATATTTTATTGCAAAAGTTTACAGCGGTTCTCATAAAAGGTCAAACTTCTTTTATTTAATTATTATCTATGGCTACTGGTCTAAGTACTTGATGAGAAACTGACTTCGTATTAGAAGAAAAACTATTCACCAGATAATATAAAATTCAATGGGAAGAGGTTTATCAGAATCTGGCTTTCTAGGAGAAGCTGTTGTACTACTGACTTGATAGAGAGCAATGCCATCACAGTGGCACTGATTCATTTTAAATGTCACTGCTTTAAAATGCCATCAGTTGAGCGCGCCTCTGGACAGACTCTTTGCTAGCGTAAATCAGCTTAGCTTGGTTGACTTCAGTAGAACTACAGTGATCTAAACCAATTGAAAATCTAGTCCTTTGTGCTGAGCCTTCATTCTCAACAGGGAAAAAGAAAAAAAAAAAAAAAAAAAAGAGCCAGCACTGCACAGCCCAGTAAGTTTTTTTGCAGATTCTCGTACTACTTATTATCTATGAGTGCAGTTCTACTGCTGTTAGCAACAATGAGAACGACAGTACAAACCAGAGTCACGACTTTCCTGCACCATGTTAAAAGCCCCACTCAAAGAGGAGTTTGATGACACAGCAGTGAAATCCCTCTGGCTGGCATAGACTGTAGCAATTGTTAACACCGATGCATCTCCAGTCATTGCTAATAACAAGTAAAAACCTGCTGGAGTAGACAAGGCCAAAATAGGTCTTTAATCAGGACTGCTGTCAGGTCTGTATTACTGGAGGCTCCCATGGTACCCAACTCTGTAAAAGATAACATAATGAATTTTTGATGTGAAGAGTACTGGCGAAGTGGAAGTAGCATTAAGAATACTCCCTTTAAGTGCCGGATCCTCCCAGCATCCCCTGTTGTAACCTTTATTCATAGTACAGCCAAACTATTCCAACTTGAAGCCAGTAGACTTTTAACCTACAGGTATTTTCAACTCAAGGAAATTTAAATAAGCCCAGTGGAAAAACTAGATTCATTTACACCTCAAAACGGCATCAACTAATTGTAACCTGCAAACCAAGAACAATAAAAGCAGAAACCAAAATTAAGGTTGGCTCAGAAACTAACAATAATATTTTCAGCTTCCCTTTTAGCATTTAAGCCCTGTGGTTCAAAACTCAGTCATCCTATGGAATTCTATTTTGGGCTTTATTATCTGTACACAAAGAAAAGTCAAAGAGATGGCTATTATATTCCTATCAATTATGGTTCATATTTATTTGTTTATATGAAGTTCCTTTATTCATCTTTGTGTAAATAATGTTACAATTGAAAGGTGCTTTCTATGTAAAAAAAAGTAAGGAGGGATCTACTTCCAGAAAATCCTACCAAAGAGCACTATGCTTTTAAATGCAAAAGCGACTAGAATTTGTCACAACATCCATTTTTCTACAAAATCCCAAAATGTTTTCCAGATGATTGTCTTATATTCAGCTGTGAACAAGCATGCTTAAAATGATATAAAATTGGGCATTTAAACCCTTAATCCTGCATTAAGGTCCCTAGTTTAGATAACTGAATGCCATCAGTAGTGAACTTCACAATAGATACAGAAATTAAAGTTCCCAAGTATACTAAGTTCATGTACCACATTGTTTTTCAAATAGATCAAATATATGGGTCACACTATATCACACTGCCAATAACTACAGGATTTAGCTTAGCTTTTCAGCCCTCCCACAACCGCTTTTCTCCAAAAGAGAGAGAGAGGGGGAATACCTTTCCAGACCTCATCACTTCAACCTTCCTCGCGCAGACACAGCAATATTGTCTCCTCTGCTTTTAGGAGCTGGCTCTGTGGCCTTTTACCTACACAAATTACTAGCTGTAACCTACCGTGAACTAAGCTGAATGTGGCATCTTTAATTTCTTTTCTAATTAACCTATTTGCCTGCATTTCAGTAATTATACAGCTTTGCATACCTAACAAGAAATATCCCACTGTGCAACGCCAACAGTCGATATAGCACAGTAATCTGCCTTCACCAGTGACACAGGAGATGATATTTAGGGACAACACAAAAACTTGGCCATTACAGTGGCCATTCCACTCATACTACCCCCAGCACCCACAAGCTCTGGATGAAGGTGTCAGGGGGAACATTCCTGCTCATTCCTGAAAGTGTCTACTTTGAACCTTGTCCACAAGTTTGCCTAGTCTCTTTCCAAAACTGATGTTACTGTTAATCTCCCTCCTATGGCTTCATCAAGTACTCCCAGATCTCTTACTGTGGAAGCTGCTCTTTATTCACCTTGACTTCTGTGACTTCGTAAAGTTCAGCCATGCTCACCCCCTCAGGCTTCTTCCCTCAAAACCGAAAAGTCCCAGCCTTTCCAGCATCTCTTTGTATAGCAAAAGCTTTCTATCCTTGACCATTTTACTTGCCCTTCTCTGCTCCTTCACTAACTCCAATATATCCTTCTTGAGATGTGGAGATCAGAACTGCATACAGCACTCGGAATGAGAGCACAGCAAAGTCTTCAATGCTAGAAAAATAATACCCTCTGTCTTGCCCTTACAGTACCCTTTCTCAGAATGCTTGACATTTTGTTGGCCTTTTTTTTTGGCTACCGCTGCACATTGAATTGAGGATTTAAGGAAGCTGCCAATGACTCAAAGATCACTTTCCTGAACTGTAACTGTCAGTTACTAATTCAGCATCGTGTTATCCTAGTTTGGGTTATTCTTTCATAGCGTAGTCATCTACACCAAACTTTCTTTGCCACCTTTTTGTCCAGTGACGCTGTTAGTTTTACAAGATCTTCCTAGAGTTCCTCACCATCAGCATAATATTTAACTGCCTGAAAGAGCTTAATACTTTGTAGGTGAAGATTTCACACCAGTGCTACACATCCCTTCTCCAGGTCATTGATGAAGATGTTGATTAAAATTTGTTCTCAGCACTGTACCCTTGGGAACTGATTTTCATTCACGATATCCCTCAAACCAGCAACAGAGTACACAGCTTTTCTTTTACAACTAGACAGAATTTATTCTTGCCCTAATTCCGCCACCATTGCCTCTCACCCAAGAGATGCATGATCAATTGACCTAATATCAGCCACTGCACACCTAATCAAAGTGTCCCTCTATCAATAAGGAAACCCCATCAGGACCATACGTGTCTATGCTGTTTCATACTTGGCTCCATTAGCCTCACTAGCAGACACCAAGCACTTGTCTGAGAAGATACGGTATTCACTGATAGCCAAGTATTCCCTCCGAGATCCTCAGGAACTTACCCCAGAGAGAGCACAATGTTGCTATGTCAAAACTGCTTCTGAGGCCTGATGTAGCTCACATATAGTACAGTTAGTCATGCAGTCTGAAGACAGATAAGTGCAGAGCAATGAAGTCCATTCACTTTTATTACAAAAAAAAATTACTACTATCTACCTCCCAGTCTCCAGCCTGAAACACTAAGCAAGTAAGTCTTCTTACCTTTTTATTGACAAATCACATGATTTTTTTCCTTTTTCAAATGTATCACTATGCCAATACAGCTACTTCAGGTGTGTCTAGATACACTGCATATGGTAGGGACATATGTCAAGAATACAGAAGATGAACATTGGGAAACATTTGACAAAATGCCTGTGGTACAGATAAGGCTTCAGAGGGAACTTTCACTCCAGCAGCTCCCTCGAGCTGCAGCATTTGTTTCTTAGCAGCTACACATGAAGTGCTGCAATCCAAAGGGATTTTGGCTCCTTTTGCAGAGCCAAAGCCTACAAAAAACTGGGAAAAGAGGGTGGGAGGGGAACGAAAGAAAGGAAATGTGCAACAGCAATATGCTGTGCTGGTATAGTTTTGTTACACTGCAGACTATCTTCAATGCATGAAGGCTTGAAACAGGCTACATGCTTCTTTCCAACACTCAGCAGGGCAGAGACTAAAAGGCTGAGAGCCAGCAAGATCACACTTGATTCCTAAAGGAATGGAAACCAGAGATTTTTTTTAATGATGATTCTTGCATCAAACAAACATTTTGCTGTTAATCATTTTGACCCTTATGAATTAACCTCTAGTTTGACCTCCTTTCTGAAACACTTTGTTTGCTTTACTGTGGGGATTTCTGATCAAAAATTTTAGAACTGATGACTGAAATGCATGACAGGCTGTATAGTATTTAGCAGTTACTATCGATTGTTCTGAAAAAATAACCTTACTGAAAGTTCATTTGTTTTATTCTTTACACAGCCAAAATTAAACAAAAATGGGAGGTCCATAAAGGCTTAATCTGCTCTCAATAACCATAGTGCAAACAGTCTCGCTTCTTAATTTGAGAATGCTACACTTCAGTGTGCTGAAATTGAACTAACACTGTGGAGACAGCCACAGTGTGTAAGAAATAGCCAGGCAGAACTTTGTTTTGTCATTTCTGAAAGTATAATAGCAATAAAAAGAAACCCTGCTAACAAGGTGCTACTTTGATATGGATATGCTCCCTCCACAGTCTGACTGTCCATTATTGTATTGCTTTTACGGCAAGCAAGCTATGCCTTTTAAGACTTTCAACGACAGCCTGCCGCTGCCAGTTTTAATTCTGCGGGACAGGGTTATGAATATACTATTGTGAGTTCCTCTCAGGAGGTTACAGGGCGTTGATCTCGCGTCATTCAGCAAAGTAGGACCAAAGAAAGCAGCATGAAGGCAACAGTTTCTGCTCACAACTTCTTCTACATCAATCCAAATTGTGACCCAGGATCATGAGACCTTATCCCACAAGACAGCAACCGTAGCAGTACATTCACAGCTCCACTGTTAGGAATCAAAACACCAAATGCTTGAGTTATAGTAGTAAGTGCCTAAGCCTGAATGATCTTGTATAGAATGAAACAACAGAAAATAAAGAACTGAACTGGTTAGAAGAGAATAAAGACAGAGCAATTAAACATAAAACTCTCTAGGATATGACTAATTTCACATATGCTAATTATAATACCAGAAAATAACATAAGCAAAATATTTAATGGGAATCTTCTTAGTGGATTCATTGAAGAGAAGGCTCTACGTTGACCTTATAGCAGTCTTCCAGTACTTAAAGGAGGCCTACAGCAAAGACGGGGACTTTTTATCAGGGAGTGTAGCGATAGGACGACGGGTAACGTTTTTAAACTGAACGAGGGTAGATTTCGATTAGCTATTAGGATGAAATTCTTTACTGTGCAGGTGGTGAGACACTGGAACAGGTTGCCCAGAGAGGTTGTGATTCCCCCTCCCGGGAAGAGTTCAAGGCCAGGTTGGATGGGGCTTTGAGCAACCTGACCCAGTGGAAGGTGTCCCTGCCCATGGCAGGGGGGTTGGAACTAGATGATCTTTAAGGTCCCTTCCAACCCAAACCATTCTGTGATTCTATGAACATGCTGTTAGTACACCAGCTGAACTAGCTCCGCATCAACTCAGCTTTTGCTTTGCAGTTTTCAAATTTTTATGCATTTGTTTTTCAATGAAATATGAATGAAGGAGAATTCCCAAGTCTTTTTTAGTTTAAGATGAAGCTGCCCTTGTACTTACTGTAGTCCTGTCCACATTGCAGACACTGAGGATTTAACCTGTAACATGAATGACCACAAAGTTTGTAAAAAAAAAAAAAAAAAAAATGCTGACATACAGAATTTGAGAAATTACAATTTAATTTTGCACATGTAAATCCTTATTAACACATTTTGACACAGAGAAAATACGATTTTGAGAAAAGATGATTCTTAAGAATCTGTTTGAGTATAACTACAGGGCTGGACAAAGCAATCGCAGCCACACTAACATCCTTTAAGTGTCGCCTTCCTCCAAAAGGCACCAGTGGGATTTAGGCATAAATATCAAGTGGGAAATAGAGCTCGTGGAGAATGAAGGCACGAAGAAATATTGTTATGAGAGTAATATTGCTGACAAAAATACGCAATAATGTGATTGAAGATGTATTAGCAAACAATGTATCTGGTAGCATATGTCAGTGAGACATCAGTGAAGAAAAAAATTCTTATGCTAAGTAGTGATAAGGCACTCTATAGCATGGCAAATTGAAAATACTTTTTATCATGTGACATCAAGCATATGGTACATTGCTGACTGGTGAATGACAAACTTTGAAAGGTTATTATTACCCTAATGAGAAAAATCTGACATAAAGGAATTAATTAGCTTTTAATTTATTTAGTATTAAGAAATAGCACAGACTCCAGATGGTAGTTTCTAAGGGTTGGGGGGGCCAGGGGGCAGGGGGTAGTCTTCTATTTTTTTCTGTATCTTGGTACTTCATTCTAGGATGGCAAAACAGAAGAAGTTACACAATTCCTCCAATTCTTATTTGCTATGGGAAAAAATTGCAATAGATCTACTAGATTAAGGCTTTAATTCTGATGGGGTATTAGAATATTTTTAAGGACAAGTTGCTCATTCAATAAAAATTATGCCTGGTTCTTCTCTGTTGGCAGCAGCTCATAATACTTGCATAAACATGACTTTCCAAGCCTTCAGTAGATTTCAGACATGCATAAAGTCAGTCTCTTTGCAAAGGATCAGCCCATTGAATGATCAAGGAGCTTGGTTACGTTTTCTCTCTGAAATATACACCAATACTATAATGGAAAACTTCATAATTTTTGAAACTTGAGATAATTTGAGCATAAAAAAATTAATTATAATAATGTATAGACAGGTAGTATTGCGAGTATATTCTTTACAATCAGCATTATCACAGAGAACATAGTCCACAGCTGAACCTCATGACATCTCCAGGCACATCATTCTGTATCTGAAACACATACAGGCTTACCAACACCTTTCCTAATGCGTCTGAAAATGAGTACAATCAGAGAACACTGGATTAGCTGGCTGAGCAAGCTCTCCAAATGATACAGATTAACACAGATTTATTAAAAAAGAGCGTAGCCCTAAAAAACAGTATACAACTAAGTGTATAGTAAAACAGACTTTAAGCAGTGAAAAGTGACTGTTCACTCTGTAGACGGATGGGGACAAAAGGCATATGAGGACAAATTAAACTATCCAATAGTGCAAGCACATCAAAGGTCAGTATTTTCTATAGCACCAACTACAGAGACGCACTCATACAATCACAAAAGAAAAAACACCCCTAATTCTTTTCTCCATACAAGTCTGCAGTCTCAAAATCAATTATGTTTTTACAGCAAACAGTTTTGGAATTTTTTATATCCTTGGGAGGTTGAAGGTTAGGTACAAGGTTTCATAACTACAACTTCCCCCAAACTTCATTTTGCTATCACAAAGAGCTCAGCTTTGCCTTGGTTCCATTTCTGACTAAAATACCTCATGACAGGTTTATAGTATTAATTTCCTTTTCTACTGCACTCCTTATAAACGTTTTCTTTATAGCATAAATCACATTCCCAGCACTAGATAAGTAAAGACTCATATAGATCACTTTCTTGGATTTTATATCACAAGCATCCTGTAACAGACTAGTGTTCTTTATTGATTATTCACAATGACAGGCCTTAATGACCTGAGCCATTCTAATGACCAGAGAAATGAAATGGTGATAAAAGGTAAAGAACTTTAAGTTAAATTATTTCTTAGGACAATTACTAATACAGTCACAGAGATTCCTAAGGGATATTGCTGGTTTTCAAAAGGAAGTTAATCCTGATAGTAATATTTGTTTTCTTTTGGTTTTAGTAATGTACTTTCAGACACATAGATGAGCCTAAGGTCTATTTGTTTTTCAGAATGACTCTATCTCCTGGGCTCTTAAATAAGAGGTACTAGTTTTGTGGCTCTGGGAAAAAAAATTCTGCTGAGTCTGAAATCGGTCCACCCTAGCTTTGTTCAGCCTGTGCTACAACCCAGATTGTTGATTCAAGGACCCTGAAACTAAACAGCACCATCACTCACCCTTGTCATCAGCATCAGTGCTCAAATATAAATCCAGCCTCTGCAGGAATCCCTAGGCAGCCGTGCCAGGGAGGTCAGGTGCACAGACAGAGCCATGAATCCCAGCCACCCCTACGACATAGAGCACCCAGCAGGCGAGCGAGACCCATGGACCTAAGGTGGGAGTCAGGACCGTTGTTCCAGATATTCAACTAGATCCGCAGCCGAACACCTATTTCCAGGACACTTGTGCTTTGTGTCTCCTCAATGCCCTCTCTGCCTTACTTTACATGTTCTTCAAATATTCAGCCCTGGTGCATCGGCACAAATGCAGAAGTCTCCCACACACTGAAGACCACACGTCCAATTCAAAGCACTTCTTTAGCCAAAAATATTTTATTTGTAATTATTCCTACTGAGGTAAAAGCACGTGACTGCTGGATGAAAACCATGGGACTTGATAATAAAATATATGTAAACCGAGACTGTGGCTGTACTAATAAGAAAGGGTAAGTTTCATTGCCTTTGCATGAAGCAGACCCAGACCCCTCTCACTGACCACTTAGAGCCAACCAGGAAATCATAATTATGTGGAAAGAATTTGTTTAGCCTGTTCTTTCAACTCCCTGAAAACATTGAGGAAGAGACAGTGCTCTGTAAAGTATATAATTTAGTGCTTCATTTGCAAGTTGTTATTGCTCTTTTTCCTTTTCATTCCCCGCCCCCCCCCCCTTTTTTTTTTTCTTTTCCTTCTCCTTTTTTTCTTTTTTACAAATTTTAATGGATTTCTGAGGTGGGGATCAGAGTCTCCACTGGTGACCTCCTCAAAGAATGTCACGCAGTTCCCAGAAGTGCGAGATGCCAGTTCAGTACTTGTTCCCCTGCCAGCACAGCCAGCAAACAGCTTTGCTTTCATCGCTGCCTTGGTGCTGCTCTTTGAACAGGTCATTAGGAATTCCATGACCCATAAGCCGACATACATGATCTCCATGACCTTTTTACTTTTTCCTGAGACATAAATTGTGAAGCTTGAATCTTCGTCTAGACCTAACTTTCCCACGTGGCCAAGCAAGCTCCATTTATTCAAGACTTTTAGAGGATAAAGCAGGCATATCAGCCTCAGGCTATGAGAAAGTAACATTACAGAAATATGAAAATAAAATGTTCCATTAAAAAAATAATTTCATTACAACTCAAACCTATTCCCTGTTTCAAATTGGGCCTAAGATGATAATGTTTACTTTGCATACTGCTCTGCTGAACTGAAAACTTTTATTAACGATGTGCTTCTGTTTTTTAAAATTATCATAACAGATGGATTTATAGATCTAAAATAGTAACCAAATTCTAATAATGAAGCCATTTAATATATACCTCAACTTCTGACAACTTAATACTCGCTTTGAAAGCAGCAGTCCCCAAACTAATATGTTTATATCCCAACATAAGTTGCACGTATGTGCTCCCTTGCTAGCTGCACATTGTGTTGTCCTGACAGTTAAAGCTGTTCCGCAGATTTTGTTTCTTTACTCCATTTTGCAAATGAATGCTTAAATTATAAAATAAATTAATGATCAAGATGATCCTAAGACATTTGTAATAAATAACAGAAAAAGATTTTAAAATGTTCTCTGATTCTTTGAAAAAAATGTGGAGTTGATGAGATGCAAGTCTACATTTACATATAAATAGAAATACACATACATGCATATCCATACATACACACACGAGATATTTATAAGATATCCCACATTTATTCTTCATCAGATTGAACCTTAAAAAATTCAATAAACTTTTAAATAACCCTTTATTCTAACTGGATATTCTCAAACTATTTATAGCATGTTTTGTCCCAAAACAGCTTGTACTCATGTATTTGCCAAAGACGACACCATGAAGAGTCAGGAAATGGCAAGACAGTGGAAAATACACCAGTTCAGAACAGGTTAGCTTTACCAAAGTATTTTTCATCATGGAAATGTAAAACAATCATTAAATTAAACCGTTAACAGCTTCAGAGCAGAGAGAAAGGACTGAAATCTGCTTTTTGTCTCAGAACTACAATTCTCATTTATTTCAGGGACTACACAGCTGCAGCCAAGCATCACTGTGAGCAGGGTAGACAAAACAAATCAGTAGAGAAAACAAATTCATTTCTGGACACATTCATCTCCTTCAAAGGGTCACTCACCTGAGCTGACTCACAGCTCTACGAGCTAGGAGATCTCTCACAGAGATAGAAGCAGAGCAGTCATTTTGGGACATGGCACTGGAAAAATTTAGGGAATTCAGCTGAATGGGGAACAGCCAGTTAAAGAGATTAAGACTGATTTCATGGAAGTAATCAGCTGACTTTGGATGCTGTGTTTAGGATGGTCTCGTTGTGGACCAGATACACCATTGAACATCGTGAACTTTATGAAACAAGGTCTGTGCAGGCAGTATCCTTTCTATGACCAACTAAAGCAGTAAAAAAACCCCAAACAAACAAAAAAACCCCACCAAACCCGAACCAACCAACCAAAAAAAAAAAACCCCAAAAGATAAACCAACCAACCAAATCCAAATCCAGACCAAAAAAACCCCAAACACCCACAACAAAAAACCAACCAACCCAGACTGGCCTTGAGTATGCAAGCGTATCCAGTTTCTTCCACTGGGCTACGCCTTGGTCTATTCTGAACACTTTCTTTGCCAAGATCTGAAGATCAGCACCACACACCATCACGAGAACACAGGCAATCTGTCAGTCTCAACGTTGTCCAACACTAACATCCATTTTAAGTAACTTTTTCAATTATTTACCTGAATTACTGACATAGGTCCATTTTAATTTGGAGCTGAGGGCATCAGAACAGATAGTTACATCCCCCAAACCTTCACGTGACACACGGATCAAGACATCACATACAAAAAAAACTCCCAAGAAAATGTGAAGTGTGTGATTTCTATTACCTATCTTGCCAAATTTGCAGGCACTTTTGGAGCTCACAAGTAATTGCACCCAGAATTCAATTCTGGCATGCAACAGCCAGTGGAATAAAAATATTTTAAGGCAATTCTAAAAAAAAAATATTTCAAGACAGGTCTACAATGATCACTTTGATTTCACCTTATGTTTCTGCTCCTCACTTAAAACTTCTATGAATAGTTTTATTTCCATTTTAAAATTATTACAGATGTGTGAAATTAAAAAGATGTGTAGGTGTGCCTTTTAGCAGTTAAATACCTAACAATCATTACCAGAGTTTAATATCATAATTAGATTTTTAAGTCTCAACACCCATTTGCAAGACTAAACTTTTGCTCCTCTCATCTGCCAGAAAAACCTTGGCTCTGGAACCTGGAGCATGACATTAGGGGTATGATTAGAAGTAGAGATTGGCACAAATAAGTGTCCTCAAAAGCGTAAAGGTGGAAGTCTTGATCCTTCTCCCTGTCATTCCTGTGTTACAAAGCAATTCCACTCCACCAGAAGCCTGAATGGATAGGCAAATATTGGAAAGCAGCATCTCTTGCATCAGCCAGACATGGTTTCCGTTCCAAATATAAACTGCTTTAATTTATTTTCAGTTTAAAGTAATAGACTGTCAGGACACATTTAATTGTCCCATGGTCTGTCAGTGGGGTATCGACATGAATATCCGCACAGTTCTGCCCATTACCAGGGATGACCGCGTGTGAATAAGTGACATGGGAACTTCCAAAGCTGAATCAATACACGTTTCAGCTACATTTGGTGCTGTTTTAAAGCTACAGAAGTTTTTAATGTATAGCAAGGCCAGCAACAGCTTTCAGCATTGTCAGAGTCAGAAAATAAAGATAGCTGTTGTCATAAAGAATAATTTGAGTGATACACATATACACACACACAAAAGCATACATACAAAACACATACGTACGCTCACAGAAACTATGCAGGAAAAGTCAAACGAATTCAGAGTTTCTATTCATATGAATATTGATATATTAATTGATAACAGATTTTTATAGTTTACAATGATTACTTTTGCTTTTAAAACCCCCAAAAGAAATAGTTCCCTAAAAGGCTCATTTTCTGGTATCCTCCTTTAATATATTTCTCTAGCTTCATGATTACCTAACAAGACACAGCACTATTGATCGCGTATGCTTGGCTGAGTTGTAGATTATGATGTACTGGACAAAAATTCTGCTTCTGAGACATTTTGCTTTATCCTGGAAAACATTTCACAAGCCAAACATTGATTCACATTGTAATAAAAGAGAAATGGGGACTTCTGTCTTTTTTGTTGTTGTTTTTTGTTTTCTTCTTTCAAGAGACAATATCCCAGTCTCTTGAACTCTCTAATACCACACAGTTCAGGTGAAAAATACCTTGTTTAAGGACTTTATTTAGGACTTCTTTATCCATTGTTAATACTCCTAAACTATAATAATAAAAAATAGAAGCAGGAATTAATTTTCACTTAAATAATAAAAACCACAACCCACCACAAACAAAAAAGCCACATTTACTTCATTATCTTCCAAAGGAATTCTTTGAATTCAGGAATACTGTAGACTTCATTTTCCCAGAAGTCATTACATTACCTGAGGCATGAAGTCTCACCTGATCACAACTATAGACAATAACTCTTTCACAGATAAGTTACGTGTTTCATCCTACATTTAGATTTCAAAACTTCTCTTAGTTTAATATTCTACAATATGAGAAAACCTATGCATATTTCATCTTAGGTTCTCAAAAATCGAGAACATATATACTTGAAATACACTAAAAAATTACATTTTATTTCAGATTCATTATTTCCTATAAAATATTCCTGAACATCAGAAGATATATTTATAAATAAAAAAATGGATGAAGTAACTTGATTTTAGCTCCTGAAGCATTCAAACATAAAAAAAATACACCATTTTCATTATACATAATAAAGTTCAGTGATGAGGAGATAATTAGGAGTATATGCAAATCACTACAAGTTTGATACACATACATCAAACTCAGGCATAGCTGAAGGGCTAATTCTGCTTACATGGCAAGCAAACCTTTTTTTTTGTTTAGAGGACAATCAAGTTATGGATGTTGCCGAATGAAGCAAGAGATTGCACAGTGAACCCACTAAACCTTGAATCAGATTCTTAAACCTGATTCAGACTATAGCCCTGAAGTGTCAATCAGTGGTGTTCTTCATAACAAATCAATATGGATGGCAAGCACGAGAGAGATGCATATGGATTAAATGTTCTGAGAGTTTCTCCTTATCTGCACTTACCTCTGGGTTTGGTTTTTTAAACCAAAAAACCACCCCATCCTCTAAAAGCTCTAAACTACTTTTTGCAGGTATGTTTTTTCCTCCATTCTAATAATTCAACTCTGTGCTAATATAATATAAAATATCCTTTAAAAAGAGATTTGAGCTTTAAGCATTTAATACATTACTTTACAGTTATAACAAAAGAATCCATTCTCTAACAACTTTCTAGAGAAAATATTTTTAATATAATATCTAATTTACCCATATATACTACTCAGTGTCCCAGATCTTCAACCTTTGTGATGTTTTCGTTGGGCTCTCAAACCTCACAATAAAATCACTCTGCTTTTAACCATTCCTTTTAACCTTTTGTTCTGTAATTTATGCTCTACTACTCTGTCTTGTCTTTTTCTGTAAATTGAACAAGAGCCTTACATTGCAGCTTTCACTTTCATTCCAACTATGAAAATGAAGATTCTGCTATTGGACAAGCCTCTGGCAAAACACAGGAGACATTCAAGCTGTGCTCAGAGGAGAAGTATCATGAATTAAGCTGTACTATACAAGGAAGAGGTAGTTACACAAATTCCTTTCATCTGTTAATTAGAAAAAATTTGTCTGATGATGAATTAGACCAGTTGTATACTCATTAGGAGCCAGCAGTGAACTGACGGCCCGATGGAAATCAACAGCAAAATTTCAATTAGGTCATGAATCTACCTCAAATCTTTGCACCCTTCACAAATTCTAAGTAAACCTGATCAGCTTATAGAAAATCTGAAGGAAGTTCCCCAAATCTGCCATTACCAACAGGGTACAGGGCACTGAAGAAACAAGATAGAGTAGTCCTGGATCGATATGCTGAGTACCCATCCCCAGAGCATTTACAGCCTCGTCGTATGGGTTACAGTTGAGCAAGTGGCAACAGTACCTTGGCCAGGCAGACCCAGCCAGGTCTCCATTGCTGCGCTGGGCTGCGGCAGAAATCTCTATACATTATGGCTGTTCTTGTGAGCTCCTGCCTCCATGGTGCAGCTGGACTGTCTCCAGGGACACGCAGATGTTTCCAATAGAAGCTCAACCTTTTGCAGACATCAGTAGGGGAGCTATGCACAGCTAGGATCCCACTTAGTTCTTAACTACTTCATGACTTTTTCCACCGTCCTTACACACAGAGGTGAATGTTAACCCTAATGAAAACTTCCTACTTTGATTAAATAGCAGAAATTATTTAGGGATGTTTCTCCTTCAAAATTAAGTTCTTTTAAGATACTGTATTTTGCATAGTAAAATGAAACAGTTCTCAGCATAGATTAAAGTACCTCTGATAAATGAGGAAAATATATTTTCTTACAGGTGATAACAAATCTCAAGGTGATTCTGTGCATTACTGCTTAAGCTTTCTGGTTTCGAAACATCACTTTTCTGAGCTCCATATGCACTTGTTCAACATTTGTCAGAAAATAAGTATACGCTTTTAACGTCCACATATTCAAGAACAGTCACAGAAAACTTATTTTTGTGTGTTTAAAAGCACTTGCTTATTAATGCTAATAAGTATCAGTCTGAACAAACTCAAAACCTCTTTGCACTTGGTATGTCATACTTTTTCTTGTGCCAACTCCTTTCTATTCTGCCAGAAGCATGCAGTCGTTCTTTAAAAAAAATATTTCCCAAAGTGTTCTTCCTTTATTTAAAAAATGAAAAGCTTCTTTCAGGAATGTAAGCTCAGAATATATTAAAAAATGTCACATTGAATCTTACAGCAATAAATGTAGCGATCAGCAGTTTGATATATGTTGTATATTCCTGAGAATACACTTGAAGGACATTAGGATAGCAATCTACAAATGGGACTGTGTGTCAGGAACGCTTAAGGGTTAATCTACATGAAATGCCAGGTGATAATAACTCTCAATTACAGTCAGCATATGGAACCTGATTTCATAGGATTGCAGTGTTTCCCAAGTACTTTAAAAGCAGCTGGAACTATAGCACTTTGGTAATTTCCTTAAATTTGGGGACAGCTGCTTACAACCCTGTTACTGAGCTTACTGCTCATGGCACGCAGTTATTTGATTTGACCACGTTAAGATGTTTCATAATCTTTATTAACTTTTCCCTGCATGTATGTTTACTCAGCTCCTTTCATTGTAGTGTATAATAAAGTCTTTGCAAGGGCTCGGTTATGTTATTTTACAGTATTTCCTCTCAGCCCATTCAATTACCAACGGTAAAATCGTATGACTTGACATAAATTTAACTAGTCAAACCGTTCATTGACAATTCCATTGCTTCGGCTTCGGCTAAATAAATCAAAATGTTTAAGACAGCGTAGGAGTTCTCTGTTTTTTAGGCAGTGATATTTTGGAGGAAGGAAAGGCCTGTTGTCACCATGGTTAAACGGTGGGTATCTGAACTGCTCTATTTGTTCAGTCCAGGTGCAGAGGAAGAGGCACGTGGGCAACGTGGGTGCCACTCGGCACCCAAAACACTCCTGTTGAAGCTGAAGCAGGAGGTTCTTGGTCCCAGTGGTTATGGGGCCATGGCAAGTGAAAATGGCCCAATGGATCACTGAATAGAAAAGCGCAGAAACACACATTGGACACCAAATAGCTTAAAATGTCAGGAATTGCCACATCTGTCTTCTATACATGTTCTTGCTGGAGGAAAAGAAAATGAGAAGTAAAGGTATATGCATATTGGAATAATTAAATGCATTCCCTAACAGGCAGAAGCATATTTTCCCTCTAGCATGTTTTAGAACAGTTAGATTTGTTCAGTGCCACCAATTGCACTCTGAGAAGGCAACACCTCTGTGAATTTTACATTGCATCCAAAAGGACAATGACAACATGAGTCATGCAGAGATGCACATAAAAAATGAACAAACTTCACATTATTTAAAAAAGAAAGGCTACCAAAATCACAAATCACTGTCAGCTAGAAAAGGTTTCAAGAGTGGTTCTGGATACACCAGATAAACTTCTTTTAATTACACTTGCAACTTGTCATAATTTTGTGTGTTATGTATCTGAAATCGATGTACCTGCCATAACGCATTAAGAGCTACATCCTCAGAGGGAACATCAGAACACTAAGCACTACATCACCTAATTCTTCAGTGAATCCACAGCATCTGAGTAGATGGCCAGGCTGCTATACAAACAACAGGGAGACAGGCATCTACGAATGAAACCTACAGAAGCCATTCATTATATCTGTGCAGACACAGTAAGTGTAGTAAAAGTAAATCTTGAAGAAATAAGTGCATCATAAGCTATGCTCTCCAATGACATCAAGGCTATTTCAGGGATTTTTTTAGATACTGAAGGTGTCACACAGGAATGGAGAAAAATACCTCCTTCTTATCTTCTGTGGGACCAATCCAGTAAGCAGAAGCTGAGAAAGTTTCCTAGACCAGTTAATCAAAGGGATGCTCATTTTGTGGTTCTGAATGGGACTTAGGCACTTATGTTTCACTCTGTCAACACTTTGGAAGTACTGGGTATGAACCATAGCAAAGCTTTTACACCTAGACAACTTTCTTGGCAAAAACCACAGACTCCTCCAGAAAGCAACTGAAAGGACACACAAGGGAAAGAGTTGCTCAGGATTTGCAATTTGGCCTTAGATACCTAAAAGAGAAGCTGTGCTGTGCAATCAAGAAAGCTGCAAAAAGAACTGAGCAATTAAACTAAGCTAATCTCCATGCTGGGTCAACTAGACTATGACCAATATCCAAGTTAGCCAATTTCAAGCTGACTCAGAAATCTCTGTTCTGTTGTAACTGCACTGTAAACAGCCCCTGGAGGCCCTTTGCTTTTGTAGCCTCAAACACAGAATACATAAGCAATAAAATTTCTAGGTAAACTAGGAGCAATAGTATAGCCAGATCCTATTTTATATATTTATGATTTAAATTCTGCCTTTCAAGTTGGTCCTTTAAAAGATCCATAGACCTTCCAAAATAGTTAACTTGAATTTGAGCAGTGTAAGCAATACTTTGAGAATCCATTGTTTAGGCTGTATCAGCAGTTACGTTTAGAAACATCAAGGAATACTAAATTATTGATTCTGAATTAATTTAACTCAAGGAATATGTGGTATTTAGCTAGATTTTTCTTTTAATTTACTTTCAAAGATAGGCTTAGAAAGGACTGAGATCCAAAGGTGGAGAAAACGAGTCATTCGTGGACTTATTAACAAATAATTTTTGAACAAATCAGCATTTAGAAAGTAGTTTTTACAGTAATATTCACTGAGATAGCTACCATGTGAACTATAGCATCTAGCCTCCTTTCAGAAGTCAAGGCAGTCTGAAAGTTTTCAAACCTTTGGCCTAAACGTGACAAGTATCGCAACATTTCTTGCTTCTTGTTCAAGGAAATCTCACTGAAAAATAAACAGTAGAGAAGATAAGCTATTAAGCTGGGCCCCTGATGCTGCTAGCTCTTTCATCAGGTCTTATATCTGTTAACCTTTCATAAATGTCAGTCTGAAAAGAAGGAGTTTCAACTACATCCCAATGCCAAAAATTCCCATACTCATTCTGCTAGACCACAGGCTTCAAACACAGCTGCGTTACTCCTGCAAAGAACTGAGATATCCAGGAAGAATAAGTAGTACTATGCTGTAGCTTCATTTCCCACAATAAAATTTAGGTTGCAAGTTGCTTTGCCTTTACAAGTGTAATATCATAGTTACTGAAAGTGCATGAGGAACAGAGCTTTCACTCAATGACAAAAGGAAAAATTGTCACTATGAATAACAAAAGTTATTTCAATCTTCTGCTAAAATCACTGCCATCATTTACTGTCTCCCAAAATTTTCTTATTGATTTTCATCTATCTTAGCTACAATAAACTTAATAAAACTCCTGGAAAATAAAAAATTTGCACATGCAATATGATGAACCTACTGCAGTTACTGCTTTATTGTTAGTGTAATTTATAAGTTAAGTTGAAACACAGAGAGTCTACCAACATTTTCATTATTTATTACAAAGTAAAGATGGTTTTAATGAACTGTTAGTTCCCCACACTTGTTACTATTTACCTGCTCTCAGAAGTAGTCTGCCTCACTCATCAGTAAGAATTTTTTAGTGTCTATGGACTACAGTAAAACAACCATCATTTACAGTTAAACTTCTACCTTTTCTATCCCTTCAGCAATAAAGGCAATTTTCTCCTCTTCTTTCAGGAACAGCAAAAACTACTCATGCTAAAGGCCCTTCTGAGCTATGTTGTCCATAGAAGCAAAATAGCATAGGTAACAACTAAACTACAATCTGCATGTAAACGGGTCCACACTCCCCATTTCGTAACTTCAGAGAGAGAAGAGAACATCAGATAAGAATGTGGTTATTTCCCCAAAGCAGTGGCAGGAATTAGATATACCTTCTTCTTATCTTTGAATAATCAAGTATTAGACATTTTAAACCCCACTTTTAAGTAACAAGTGAAAAACAAAGCAAGCAAATTTCAGAACTCTAGTGATATCCCTTCCGTTTTTTATTACAGCAGACACATAAGCTTTCCCTAGGTTATCATGTCTGCAGTATACTTAACACTAGTATCAGAGTCCTTTCAGGGTTGAAGTATAACAAATGAAACTTAATATTCAGGAAACTCAAATTATGAGAGGAGTACATGCCTGCAAACCAGGAAGAATTTTTCTCTCTGCCCCTCCTTCCCCCTCCCTTTACAAGTCTTTTAAAGGATCAAGATATTAGAGAAAAGGTCAACTGATTTTAGGGCTGATGTATCCATGTGGTTTAAATTTAACTCCTTGAGGAGATGGTCAACACCAAAGTAACACAGTTCTTGGTTTAAAAAAAAAAAAAAAAAAAAAAAAAAACCAAACAAAAAAAAACCAACCCCCAAACTCATGGATGGAGTCCATTTATGTATCACCCTGGATTTCTAACACTGCCATTACCTCCTCCCCTGAAACACTGAAGAAGTTCAGAAGACAATGTAGGGAATTGCGCTGATTTGAAATGGAGATTTAATACCTAACTCTTACACTGGCCTACTACAGAGTTAATAGTAGGTGTATACAACTCTGTGCTATTCAATACCTTAGAGCTAAAATAAAGATGTCTTGATATTTCCTGAGCTCCAACTCCTCAGAACCTTACAGCTTTCATCACAGTTTGAGGATTTTGTTTATTTCATGTGGATATCACCTGCTCTAAGTTGTTCTCAGAAAGTAATATCCACCAGGAAATCATTCGTTGGGCAGCAATTTACCCTAATAACAGTTCTACTTTGCACATTCCTTTTGCTGATCAGGTTTTGCTGGGTTGCTCGAGTGCTACAGTACCAAGAGTAGCAGAGCTCACCTTGAACACTGAGAAGACTCTGAAATTGATTTTGTTGGTTATTACAATGGTGGCAGGAGCTGACCTCACGTCCAGCACTGTGCACAGTGTAATTTTTGCACACAGTGTTGAATTTGTCCTTGTTACGGGATTCTACTGCTTTGTAGGAATCAATGACATTTGGAAATGACAGTCCTGTGTTACCACAAGAGCAAGACAGTTTGGTTTTATAACATGGATGGTAATAGCATAATACTGCTGTTTATATAACCAGATCATGTCCTTCAATGTCCCTGAGTCCATGGAGTGACTTGTAATAACCATAGCCCAGAAATTACTATATGCATGTATTTGTGGCAGCACATCCATGAGAACTCCTACGGAAGTGACTACAGCAGCTCATGCAACTTCAGGCAACAGTACAGCATATGTAAGAAAAGGATGTTTCATCAGAGAAAGAGCCATTATCAGTCTGTGTTCCATGTAGAAAAAGCCCATGAAGAGCAGTCAACGGCTCCAGCAAAATGGAGTAACAAAGTGGGGGGAGCGGGGGTGGAGAATAAAACATAAATTATTCTAGAACTGTAAAATTAAAGGCAATTCCCAAAAGGCAATCTCCATCTCATCAAAATACTTTCTCCCTGCTTAAGTTCATCAGAAAATGTTAATCAAGAAACAAAAATATTTCTGTTTGACTGAAACACACTGGGGAAATACCAGATTTCTAGCTAGTGCTGAGAGTACTTCAAACATTTACCACATTAAATAGCTCAGAACTTGATTACAATAGTCAAGCAAAACAGGCAGCGTACACCACTGCTCTTTCCTTGAGAAAAATGTCTAGATGAACACTGTGGTTCAAAATGCCTTAATCCACTAGTTTATCCCAAGAATACAAGTTATTAATAAAAAAGACTTTAACTATAGTAATAACAATGAGCTCATTTCAATTTGAATAACAATCTTACATGGTGCTACTTAATGGTAGTTAGTAACTTTTTGTTTTGTTTTGTTTAAATATTCATTCTATTGTTATTTTGTAGTAAGGAAAAATATAGTCATTATTACAACCTTGTAACTTTATACTCTTGGTATGATTTTAGACAGAACAAAAAATTGATTTATGCGTATATAGCTGGCCACCAACTATCTTGAAAAACACAACAAAGTAAAAGGATGTATTTTTCCCTCCCCAAGACTTCAATGCTGAACTATTTCATACTTCTGGCTCTGTACTCAAATTTGATGACGTGAAGAACTCTGTACTGCTCCCACACACAGACAACAAAGACATAGATTAAATACAGAAATCTCAGCTTTATTTTGGTTAACTGGAATCTGACACACTGCCAGCTACACCCACCTATTCACAGGCAGTTACCACTTGGGACCTCCTAGCGTGGAACTCAAATTGCTCACAAGGCGTGAAGCAGCCCAGTAATTCCCGCCACATCCTTGGTATCATGTGTTGGGATAGTCAAAAGTTATTATCATCTTATCATTATTAAAATCACTATTTACTGGACACAAAGTCATACCCTAACAAATTATATCGCTCCCTAAAAAATTTACCACCGAAAACTAATTTTTGCAAAAGAAGATGAAGCAAGTAGTCTGACAAGCAGGCAAATCGAAGAGGGAAAAGATAAGATTAATCTTGATAAGAACAGGTTATGATAAAAGTGAACACAGCGCTTAACTTATCTACAGACATCTCAGAATTGCTAGGTAGACAAACAGCAGTCTGAGGCCAAGAGTCTTTTTTTTCATACGGTGAGATAAATATCCATGTATTTGTTCAATACCCTAAATAAATGCAAATGTCAGTAAATGTAGATAATTCTCTGACTCCTCAGAAATACTAGCAGCTTGCTTTATATATCCCATGTGCCAGTGGTTCCCGAGGGATAACAAAAGGAGAAAGAGGATACAATGGCTTCTCAGCTCCTCTGAGAGATTATATAGAGAAGACACTGGGGTGTTAATTGTATCCAATTATACCTAGAAGATCTAGAAATTATATTTTGTAGGCTTTCTCAAAGCTAGACCACTGCAGTTATTCTTAGCTGCAGACAATGCCAGAATTTTGACGTGTTTAAAAACCTCCTGGCAGACAAGGCAGAACCAAAATATTTTTTTAAAATACAACCTCAGACTTACTATCACCTTTCCCTTTTTAGGGTGTCTCAGATTCAAATAATCTACAAACTAATAATTAAGTAGGAATCTTTTGGTTGTTTTTAGGTTCCTCACCTCTCACTTGGTTCCACAAATACATGTATGATTTTTACTTTATGTCAGAAATTTGGTACACTGCTTATTCAATTAGCAAGTTGCTCTTTTCTTGCACATTACCCATTGAGTAGGTATCAGACTGAAATACGTTTAATCAAATGGTTCATGAAAACGGCCAAGCAGAATGTTTCTATACAGTTCACTGAGCAAAGAAGTGAAAAGGCAGGAGGAAAAAGATTAAGTTGGACTTTATATACAGAAATAATCACCATAACACGTACACGCATCGAGCTAAGTGCTGTACAGCTGAATTTGTCTTCCCACACAATGACCTCCTCCACATCATCCCCCATAATCTTTCCAGGTCACCTTTGAACCATTTTTATCAGGACTGTACAATTGGTAGCTGAGTACGATTAAGTCAGTATCACTGGGATTTTACAGTGTTACTGCCATTATCACATGTCTAAAACTAATGATGACCATCCATTTATTGCATGAAAAATATTTTACAAGAATTTTCTGGGAAAATATTCCACCTGAAAAGATATTCGTTCTGGTTCCTGTTCATACTGTGCTCCAAAGAAGAGCTGTCAGGTGACACCTTGGCCCACCGGTTACGTGCCTATGCTGCCTGTATTCCTCTTGCCTTGTACCAGAAAGTGCCATTTCTCCACACTGACCTTTGGGCATAAAGTACTCTACAGGGCTCTGGAACAAAAGAGAAACCTTTTCACAATTAGATGCCAGCAAAATCTTTGAAATTGCAGCTATCTGCTACAGGAAAGTTTTCATCCCTCTTGGTATAACAGTTCCCAGATTACATCTGCCTTTTCCATCGGCTGCTGAAATCACCTCTGGCAAGTTCACAAAAGAACTCAAAACCAAAAACAACCTACTGTCCTCCTCTTCAACTTCCCAGCCATAGCTGTGCCTCTGTACAATTAAACCACAAACTACGCAGTAATTACAGTAAGTTAACTCCTCACAGACACAGAATTCCTGAGTTGCGGCTGAAGCCACATCCTTAACTCACCAGGGGCATTGATGGGTATTAAAAAATAACAATAATCTAAAACGGCTTTAAAGAGCTGTCTTATGCTTGTCAGATGCTCAGCCAATATTCCTTTCCATTTCCAAATGCAGCCCTTAAATTTTCACTGTTGCTCCACCACTGAAGCTTAAGTACAAGAAAGGGGTTTTTTTTTCCCCACTGCTCACCCAGGAAGGCACTGTAGTTTTTATCTTGTAAAGGTAGTTCCCATTTAGGAAAGGGGGACCAGTAGAGAATAGGCCTGACCCCCCCACTCATTAACTCTAGACATTTATACTTTGTCCCCACAAGGACTTTATAGTGAGATTTCATCTTTGATTTAAAATAGTAATAATAATTTAAACAGAAACCCAAACTTAAGATTACTTCTAAGGAGTCTTTCCCAGGATACCCAGGACATCTTAGTCTCTTGGACCATGAAATACAGCTATTCTTTTAAGCAATTCTAGACAGAACTCACCGTAGAAAGGTCAGGATCAGCCGGGAAAAGGAAAATGGAGCTTGCAAGGTCGGTCGGTATGTAGGCAGTGGTAATTTTAACCATGATTGCGGCAAACTGGTGTAACCTTTTACAACTGATGGAGATTACATCCACATGCTGCAGCAGAGGTACTTGTTTCATCCACTTTTGATACAAAATACCTAAGTTACAATATTAGGGTTTTGCACAAAACAATATGCCTAAGCTAGGAAAGACCTCTGATGTTAACTTCTGCCTGTTTTGGGTGTCATGAAATTTTCCATCTGCCAGCAAACACCACCTGCTCGTCTTGTAAGGAAGCCTTATTATTCATAATGTTAGAATGGCCATCTAAGATGGGATTTGGGGAAACAGGCCTTCATCTTAATTCCTGTCATCCTCACAAACTTTGAGAGAGGGTTTTGGTTTGCTTTGGGTTTTTTTGGTTTGTTTGTGCGGGGGGGGGGGGGGGGTGGGGGGTGTATTTATTTATTTTATTATGTGGTTACACGAGTCATTCCTCCAACGCTTACTACTTACATTAAGGTACGAGAAATGGATGTCACCAGACTGGGTGATCTGTCTTTCACAGGATGTCTTTTCCAGGCATCTTATTATTGTTCTTGTTTTGTATGCACAATTCTTATTTTTAAATAGAGTCACTTCTGGGTGCAATAATCCCACCCCCTAATCGGTCTGTAAAGAATACAGTTGCATAGATAATGCGGCAACTCAATGAATTAAGGAGAACAGTATTTCTCCTGTCCTGTCTCTGAAAACCAGTTTACTTTAAGAGCTTTTTTAACTTAATGTGCCCAAACAATATATGGGATGTGTACAACTAATGTGATGGTAAAAAGAACATGAAGCTTTGATGGAGAAAACTATACACCATTTTTGTAAACTGTAGCTTTTACACAGCTTGAATTAATAGATTTATTTCATTGTTTTCCATTTCAAAAGCACAGAACTGGCTTTTATTAAACAGCATTATTGGCTTCTCTGGTATAAACACTATGGCAAGGAAAAATGAACACTAAATTCAGTTGAATTCATATGGTCAGTAAATATTGACACTGTTTGATCTATTCTTCATCCTGTATACATTTTTTTTAATCCTTTTCTTGGAACCCATTTTGTTTCCATTTTCCACATCTGATTTTTGTATTGAAATTTGCAAGACAAAACGATTTGCCAGCTAAATGAGAATTTGAGAAGTGCATGTCCTCACCTATGCTACATCAGGCTACACGTACTTGAATGGGTGCTCAACTATGAAAGAAGTTCCAGGATTGCAACAGGATTGCTGATATGTTTACACTTAGACATGAACAGAAACTTATCACTGAACAGGGGCCATATTTCCTTTTAGACTTGTTAATTGTTCTATTTCTAAAAGTTTTATCACAGCACTGAGAATTTGGTTCCTCCCCTTTGCAATAGATTATAGGTTTTATGACTAACCATAACTTTATATTCACTGGCGCCAAGATATACACTGCATCAATTTTCTTTCATTTTTGTTTCTCAAACACTACACACAAAGACAACACTATAAATATGTGACACGACTAAATGATGAAACAGCAGCTTCCTGCTGAAATTTTAAAGCGAGATAGACATTGTTTTAGCTGAGGAAGCCATTTAGATACCAGCTGTTCCTACTGAAAAGATGTGGCAGCCATCAGCAGAAATAAGAAATGCTCTCTCCGTACATATTGAAATGAGTTTTATCTTCCTTTCCATTCTGTTTTGTGTTCCTGCTGGTGAAAAAGACAAAATTCATTTCACACTCATATTTCCTCCCAAGCACAAATGCTAAATGAGAGGAATCTGTATCTTCGCACCCATACACGCACTTAGGTGAGATCAAAACCAGGAGTTACAAAGCATATTACTTCTGCACAGTAATAAACCAATGAACAGTCTCAAAGCTGGAACTGAAAGTAAAAGGAGAAACTTGTGTGCATCTCCCAAAAATTAATTTCCCATATTTATTTGTTTCTAGGTGGTATTTATGTTTTATATTCTAATTAGAAGAAAATAACATAGTATGTGTCAGATACCACTGTGTGAAATCGCAGAATGAATATGGATAGTTTAGTGACACCTGAAAACAACCTTTCTTTCACTGTATCTTAGAATCAAGATCGGTGCTAATCACTACAGTCACATTTTAGAAAGTAGCATATAGTTACTCAAGTGTTCTAGCTTGAAAAATATCATAGACTATATATATCAATAAACTTTTCATATGGCCATATCTGTTCAGAATACAATCTTCTAATGATTGTGACAAAATACATGTTGTGCTTTGCATCCAAAAAAGAGGTTATGAAGTTGACAGAACTAACATCGCTCCCTGGAGATGGTATAAAAATCATTATATCATATTAAAGATTTTGCTTCTTTTGCCACAGGCAATCAATTCCAAAAATTTGATTAAAAAAGCATTGCATTAGTGTGGTATTCTCAAGCTGCTTCTTATTAACATTTTATTGTAGCATACTCTAATGACAACCAGTATCAGCTCTCATTATTCTAAATAAAGAGTATAGTCATTTCCTTCTTAATGACTGAAGTGAAATGCGCCCATAGGGACATTTTAGTTTATTCTCTCTTACCATGTAATATTGTCATTATTCATAGTTCTTGAAGACAACTTGTAGACTAAAGTTATCTTTGCAGAGTCACCAGATTTTAATTTTTAAATATGTGTAATCTCAGTCACATGCAGAATGTTAGATTCCTTCAAATACAAATAACACCAGCCATTCATACAACATACATTTTAGTTCCTTGAAATGTTTTAGTGCAGCAGTAAAACAATTCACATTACGATGCCTGCAAGAAAAGACCATAGGAAAAGAGTAGCAAATTAAATTTCACGTACTTGTGAAGCAGGTAATTGCCACAAAACTCAGGTAAAAGAGATATTATGTGATTTGTCCATTGCTATGCTAACCAACATGTCAAACGTAAGAGGAGGACTATAACAAAAGTTACCGAGACTATAAACTGCTTGAAGACAGGAACTCACATTTTGGTCAGTGCCGAAGGCAGTGAAATCCTGAAACAACTAGGATGCCTCTGTATATATACACTTCAGCATAAACAAACAAGGGCAAATACAGTTATTTTTCTACACTTCCAAAGCAATACAAGAAAAATACCCATCAACTCAGGTATTAACCAAAGATCTGGTTTTACAAGAAAATTAGAGCAATGTAGCAGTTACCAAAGGAGCTGTCCCAGTTCCACCAAGTGTCCAGCCAAAACTCTTGCCCTTCTTTGTAGGGCTTGTTCTCTCTCTGAACCAAGTCACTTAGAGGCAGACGTGCCACTTGCATCCTAACAGTTTGATTTTCAAATTAACTGGCTATGCTTACTTTTTCAAAGGCACTTTAGAGCCAAAGGATGCAGAGATACGCTTGGGGGCAAAAGGGAGTGCTTAAAGGAGGCTGGCATTAAGCCCGATTGATTTCCAATCTAGACGGGTACCTGCCCAATACCTCTGCATCCAAAATAAATCCCACCTTGCACCTATTTCCATCTTGGGTATGTGACTAGCACTAAAAATCCCTTCACTATAAATTTTCACGAAATCAATGGTTGCTCAGGACTTTGGTAAACATCAGTTAACAGCGTACATCCAGAAACTTAAATAGAGAGTTAGGAGTCTGGCCCCCTGTTTGGTTATTATTCTTGTTCTTTTTTCTGAGCCACTTACCAATATTTGCAAGAGCAGAAGCTGGTTATTTACACGACAGGCTACCGGTGCAGTCATTAGCTTCTTACAGGGATTATACATACAGGTAGAAACAAATAAACGACTAATGGCACCTAAATTTCAAAAGCCACCTTCTCAGCCAGTTGCCTCTCTTTCTAATAAGTGTCCTCCTGTATTTTAGTTCTTGGTCAGACACAGCGGCCCACCTAAAGCATCACTTACAAAAGCTGTCTTGGCTGGTGGCTTTAGTAGTCTCCAGCTGTCTTTCCCCATTTACCCACTTCAGTTGCTGCTTTCATTAGTCCTGATTGACATGCATAAAGTCTGTCATTCTCTCTAGATCATACATGCTTCACAGTAGCTGTTACCGCCACCTTCTATAACAATAACTTCGCTCAAGTCCACACATTTTGTGCCAAATCCTAGATTTCTAGGGGTCATGACTCCTTTTGCTAGTATTTAAATTAAACAAACCCTTTGTATTCCCTGAGCAAGCAAGTTTAAGTTTTGCAAAAAAAATGAGAAACCCGTGGTTTGAATGCTATGAGATGACACTCCCTTCCTTCATGTTATCCCATGGTCTCCAGTGTGTTAATCATCATCACCACTTTATTTGCAGGGTTTGTTTACATTTTTAAGACTTCTTTTAGGGGTTATTATTGTGCTACTACTACAAGACTAATTAAACTCAATACACAGTTTTACGAAACTCCATAACATATGAAGTACATCTACTGTAACACTGAAAAGGAAGTAGGGTATGCACAAAATAAAGAAGGTTGAGCTGGAAAGCAAAATAAAAAAAATATGAAGACTACACGAGAAACAAAGAGGGTCAGAAATCGCAAAAAGATGCTACAGGAAGCAGTGTATTATATTTTCTGAGGCCAGATTAAATGTATTTTATTATCAAATATTAGAGCTTTTAAGTATCTAAACCCTAACTAATCTGGGAATCACTAGCTGAAAGAAAGCTTCTTTAAGCCCTGAGCCTACAAGATTAATTTTGATTCCTGTTGAGTAAACAAGTGTATATTCTCATCAACCACCATACTGTACCAGTATAAAATACAAAAACTCCTTTTAGGTTTAGAGAAATGTCCACAATTACAGGGTAGAAAGCTGTTGCAATTAATGGGACTCTAACACTTTACACCTAAGGATCCCAGACTCAGGTCTTATCCTAATCACACAAATCAATGAGACTTGCACAAATTTATATGGCAGCAGTGTTAGGCATTGCATCTTTGCAGACCAGCACTCTATCTAAATAGCTTTGTGTTTTTCAGCTTTATTTTAATTTTAAAACCATGTACCCCAACTGACCAGCTAGACATCTGGAAATGAGTAAGTGTGGCAGAAATCACAGCTGAGTTCTGAGATTTTGTACTGCTTTTACTGTGTCTGAAGTGAGAGTCTAATTTGGTTTTAATAAAAACTAATTGAAAGTAATTTAATACCAATTGATTGTTAAGGGGATACATTTTGCAGTTTATCAAGTCTATAGAAATTCAGTATAATTAACTAAAACTGCATAGGCAATAACGTAATTATAATCTCAACAACTTTAAACTTCCAAGCAATGTTTAAACAGTTAATTAAAATTATAAAAGATAGCGCTATATAACATGTCTATAATGTTAATTACTAAAAAATGCTAATCGATATTTGTTAAGTAATCCAATTGAGTAATCTATTTCGTAGCATCTCTAAGGCTAAATAAATATAGCTTCATAAATCTGACTTACAAACTATATAAATATCCAGATAGTCATTTAATATAAATTAATAATCAATTACATATTAAATGATTCCATGTTATTTATTAGGTATAAACACAGGGTCAACTTGAAAGCAATCAGATTAAGGTTTTAGAGTTTTATCGTTTTTTTAACATGCTGTACAAACACAAATCTTAGCTAACTGCTCTAACATCCTACTTCGGAGTACGTTGAGTGAAAAGGTCTTTCTTTTGGTCAGTTTGGTATGTTGGATGTGCAGCTGCAAACTCAGAGCGTCTTTTATGTCACCCTTCAGAACATGTTAACTCTGCTGAAGCACAGAACTGATATTCCTTAAAATGAATAGACACAGGGGCCACATTTCCAGGGCTGCTGATAGCAGGGGAATCCTTGGTGTCCAGGACCTCCTAGTGCTTTGCATTTTAACAAGACTCTATTTCTCAGGTCCCACTCCTGTTCCTGCTTGCCACCAGAGAGCTCCAAGTTACACAAAGGAACCTTCCTAGCACAGCAAAAGATTACAAAAGCTACTTTGGATATCTCTGCTTTTCTAATCTGTGCTGTTGAATCTTCACTACGGAAGAGAAAACATTCCTTTGCCATTTCTTTGCTTGCTATAAAGATACATTCTGAGATGGTAACTTATGAATGTTAAAAAGCTTTATCCTAAATGAGATATCACCTTGTGTTTACTAGTAAGCATTGGTAGCCGTTACTGACTGCCATTTTAAAATACTTCCAATGAACTATGATTAAATTATTGAACTCTCTTCCTGGTTTTTTTTTCCTCTCATCACTAAATTCGGTGTTTGTAACACACTGAATACAGCTAAAATAACCTCTTTAGCTGCTACCCCAATTAGGTATTTGCTCATTATACCTACGTCAGCTCTAGATTGAAAACTCACCAGGACAGAGACTATCTCATCAGCTATGTTTGCAGTTCTCAGCATAATGTCAATATTTTCAGAAAACTATGGTTTCTAAATAGCATTGCACAACTCAGTTTTAATGGATTTGACAAAGTAGTGCATCAGCACAAGGAGGAGTCAGGAGATATTTTGCCAGATCAATTTCTAAAGAAATATGTTGTATAGGAGAAATAAAGAGCTGCATGGATAAAGATAGTAACACAGTGAGAGGTGTCATTTTATTTCTGGATTTCAATTTTACAGTCTAGCCACATTCGCTATTCACATACTTCTCTTGAGGTTCAGCTCTCAAGGATAAAAATTTATGTCATCACAGCCTCTTCATGCAAACAAGACAGATAAAATTGAAGGGTCAAAATGCACATGACGGCAAGCTTGCTAAAGGTGCCCCAAAGTTTCCATACTTTAATTTTATTAAAAGGAAAATAGAAAAAAAAATATTTCTAACCCTTGGGCTTGTTCCAGAGGCAAGACAATAAATAGAATACTGTAACGTCTGGGCTTACTGATTCCTTTTTTATTATTATTATTTAAGTCGCTCTTTAATGGCCAAGAGGTTAAAAAAAAAAAAAAAAAAATCAAGAAGGGTGGGAAATGAAGTGGAAAATCAAAGTGTACCAAGGTGCAGCATTTAACGCTGCTCACAGCACAAGACATTTCAAAGTGTGTGTTGTCCACATTGTATCAGAACTATGGCTCTTTCTTTGACAGGCTTTTCTAAAAACTGTGTGACAGTTTTCACTGTAAGCAACACTGAAGGACAGGAACTTGATTCCATCATTTCATGGTTGTCAGCTCTACAGACAAGAAGGTATATTTTAGGACAATACACTTTTCAGCAGCTGCTTGCATGAATAAGAACACACTTCCATCATTAGTCATTTAACCCATATAATGTGACAACAACATTTATTATAGAAGCTTGGAGATTCATGACAGTAGCAAGAATTCAGAACTGTTCTTTATATAATTCGTATGTGTTGAGTGCTTCAAGGAGACAATGTATTTCAACATCAATAACATTTGTCTTCCTCCTACCTGAACTTACTAGGTGAAGAAGTGCTGAGATAGGATAACTTTCCAAGGCTTCAGAACTTTGTGAGAAGCCACCATTGAGTCAAATACCCCACTGTGAATGCTACAGTCTGGCAGTGGGTGACTTGTGGTGCTATTTCCTTTAAAAAATTAAGTCAAAAAGGGCACTGATTTTAGCATACATCTGAAAAACCACAACCAGAAATCATAAATATTTAACTAGTTTTAGCTACGACATGGGAACAATTCTGATGATACACAAACTATCCCTCATTCCACCCTTACAGAGTCCATTCTGCAGCAGCTACCATCCAGTCTTCCCCGAGTGCCTTACAGTGATAACTAGCTTACAGCGAGCTCACATCTGCAGCCATGCCTCCTATGGTTTCTCTTCCTGTTGCACATCTGTATAGAAGAGAAATGACTCAACTCTAAGTGTACACTGAAATCAAATTGCTTTGCTGAAGTCTCAATTCCATTACTTCGAATACATGAATATGCTGTTTGGGTTGATCCTGTAATATTAGAACACTGCAGCTGAAAGAAGTTTTGAGGAAAAAAAGCCTTGAGTAAGAACTGAATGCTGCAGAATTAAGGTAGCAATTAAAGTTTATGGACTTATCAGTATTTACCTTGTAGCTTCACAGCATTCATCATGAGTTTATGATAGCCTGATAAATACAGACCAAGCCCTGGGAGATTCTCGGGTTTGACAGTCATCAAAGAAGGTAATAATGAAAGCAAAATTTAAACCACTTAGATCACTGGCACTTTCCAGACTACTAGCCAAATAAATGGTAAGAAGATGGTTCAGCATCGCACAGACAAACTTTAGGTTGGGTCTGAGAAACAGCATCTCCTTTTAACATCCACAGCTCTTTTGCACGTAATGCTTGCACACACGAAATCTATATCTGTTTCCCTAAGTCGGATACCTAAGCAACTAATTGAAATGACTGTATTTAAAAAAAACCAAACACCACCAAAAAACCACACAAGAAAAAAAACCACCCAGATTACTCTGAACAAACAATATGTTAACAATGAGAAAAATCCTTGAGTCCACATCCATGTTGTCCAAGCCTGACATTGTCTGCTCACGCCATTCAATTAGGTAAGAGACAACTTTTAAAGGCATAAATGATAACAGAATTAATATGCTTCCTTTGGAAGTCAATTGCTACCTAAATCTCAGTTGTGCCTGTGAGCATCAATCAGTGCCAAAGCTCTGATAAATTTATGTTGCATCTATATACAATTCAAAATATAAGTCTGAAAACAAACCACACTGCTTGCCATGTGCTACATGGTTTTCTGTTTGTTTGTTTTCCAACCAGTTATGCCAGAGATGCCTCAGGCCTACCAGAAATTTCTCAACATCTGATGCATAATGAAAATATTTAATGCAGCATAAACACTCCTCTTTTCTTCCCCTCCTCCATTCCTTAAGTGAAAACCAAAGCACTGTTTTATTGTATATAGATAAACAAGGACTGGTTCCAGCCAATTCCTTTCTAACAGACCTTGAAACCAGCTCCAGAGACTTCCTACCTAAAAGCAGAGAAAGCTGACACAGTTCAGCAAAAGGACACCAGGTATCGGTGCAGGAGTTCAGAGTATTTCACAGAAGTGCAAGCCATAATCACTACAACAGTTGGAACTCTAGAATTTCCTCTCTGGACTGCTGATGTCCAGATTACACACATCCCACCTAACTGCAATGTCAAAGTTGCAGTCCCGGGTGATTGCTGCCTTCATCCCAACTGTAAAGCAGAAGGAGCAGTAGCTGAGGAGAGATAAATACCTTGTTTCCAAGCCTCAGAACTTCCCCAAAGGGCACACAACAGAATCCTACATATATTTTGCACATAAACTACCACAGTGATTAGCTGCATTTGTAGAAAATTTGAGACTCTCTATGCAGTGTACAGCATAAAAAAGTCAGACTGACTTTCTAATTTTGTTCTGAATTTCCTAATGGCTTTTTACTGCACAATAATTCCCATCCTAAGTGTTTCATAAGATAAGAGATCTCTAGCTACAGAGCTTCATTAAATATTACACTGCCTCTCAAAGACAAGCAGCACGAGCTTTGACAAAATAGGTAACAATGCCGTTCACAATTTGGATTTCACACTTTGTCCCTCAAAAAAATGTACTTAAAGATAAAGCAGACAATTGAGAATACCTCAGCAGAAATTCCTCAGAAACATGTACATACACAACATTGTACCACTACTGAAGAGCGCACCCCGAAGATAACAGATACAAACAGAGATGTTATGAAACTAACACTTCATACCTCTAGTGCAGCTAGCCCACTTGAGAACCACACCAGCCACCACTGCAGCCTGAAGATTTGAGGTAACAGTAAGCAGCACATTACAAAAAATAAGGATAATCTACTGGTCAGAGCTCCAAACAGCATTACAAGAGTCCGGGCTTCAGTCTTGTGAACATGCGTGACAATTACTTTTCATTGGGTTTAGGACTTCAGGACCGAAGTGGACTGATGGATACATTCCCCATGATGCCCTAGCAGTTCCGCTTCAGAGGCAGGATTAGGTTCCCGTGCCCCAAAATGGTGCACATTTCCCTTCTAGAGGAAAACCCTTCTAATCTTCATTGGACTGCTTCAAAATGAAGGCCTGCAAGACCAGGCTGCCTTTTAGATGTCACATGCCACATGATTTAAAAATAGCTCGCTGAGGTTTTTCATGCCTGTGACGATCACATTAAAAAGTAATTTA
Source organism: Aquila chrysaetos chrysaetos (assembly GCF_900496995.4). NCBI lineage: Eukaryota > Metazoa > Chordata > Aves > Accipitriformes > Accipitridae > Aquila > Aquila chrysaetos. Next base: position 9,859,015 of record NC_044012.1, read on the forward strand.
AAAAATTCAAGGTTCTAGTGACTTATATATTGTCTTCTTTTGAGAAGGCATAAGAAGAAACATTACAGAAACAGCTATGTAAATATAGTTCATTTAATAGAAATGTAAATAAGATTCATAGAACTGACTTAGAAACCTTGAAATATTTATTTTAAATGAAAGGGATTAAGTCCTCAAGGTAAGATTTGTTTCTAAACTTGTAACTCCAGTATTGTAGGGCTATTTTGTATTATTTTATTTTATTTATTAAAGGGACAGGTCTTATAAGACAAATACTTTAACCTACTCTAGAATGCATACTTACTGGTACTTTTTATTTACTTCTAAGGACTTCCGATTGTTGTCGTCCTGGTCTGGATTCAAACCAGCACATTACAGAAGAAATGTTCAATATCTCATTACTAGTGTTTTCCAGCCTTAATCATTTCCACAAATACATTTGTCCGTTTGCATTCATACTTGGTTTGGCTTGATAGCATCTGACAATGAAAACCTGACTGAAGATGAAGGAAAAAAAAAAGTCTAAGTAACCACCATACAGAATTTATTTCTAGGAAAACAAAGGGAAAAAATTCACATGTTATTTTGAACTTTATCCGCAAAACAGAAGCAAATAGTGATGATCTGAGCCCTTGATTTAGTGATAACACATAACAAAACTTGTTTTACAACATCAGCAGAACGTAGATGGCATATTAATTGTACTTTCAATGATGGACCAAACAGTGAAATTGTATTTGTACACTTCTGCCTATGAAAAGAAGCTGGTGCTTTTAGGAAATATATGTTGAGTATGTGAGGTTATTTTTATGTATTCATTTTTAATAACACCATCTGACATGGAAGTCAACTGTGCTTCCTGCCAAAGCTTTGTGCAAAAGAGAGATTGATATCTGTCTTCTAATGTCAAAGCTTCATTGAAGATTTGGGAGAAATAAAGGATTGATAGGATAATTCAAAGGAACGGAGGAGGTAGATTCTACCCAACACATAAACATACCTTGTGAAGATTTCTCAATTATAGCAAAATTTTACTACTTTTTGTCCCTCAAAATATATTACGGATAGATGCAAGTAAGCAGTGAGATATAATAATGAGGTGTGCTATAAAAAGATGTGCCAGATTTGTATTATCATGTAATTAAAGTCAACAAATGGGTGCACATTCATTAGGATAAACTCATCCTTATGACCTTCATTTCCTAAATCTTACCAACCTATTCAGATATGCAACGGTAAAAAAAATTCTTATGCAAGAAAACCTTAAGATCAATACAGCATTTAGCTCAAAGCCATTGTAGCACTGCAAATGCAGGAGCAATGTGCTGATGAACTCAAGTTTGGAAATCACTTTTGCAGCATATGTCCCCACCAGTTTGAGTCTATTCCTAATAGAAGTGGGTAAGCAAGGAAAGAGAGAATTGCAATCATCAATCCCAGAAAAGAAAAAGACTTGAATCAGAACTTCAGGATCAGCAGGAGACAGAACTAACACTGCAACTTAGAAGCTATGTTTCTCAGATGGTAATGAGAGACCTTAGACACTCCAGGTACACGAAGCTTGAAGGCTGAGTCAAAAATAACCTGAAGCTCGCCATTAGCTGCATCGGCGTAAACTGCTGGCTAACAAAACCAGTGTTTGTGGAGTGGATTTAAAAAAAAAAATATATAGTACTGAGACCAAACTATCATGAGCCTTTTTTCCCCAGAACTGCGCTGCAAGTAATTACACTCTTTAGATGCAATGCAAGCACAAAGACTGTAGTAGAAAATGCACAGAAGCTTTAAAATATTTACAGCAGCAATACCATTTATGTATATCATGATAGTCAAGTTAATGCTAGATTTTTAATTAGAAATGGTGTTTTCTGGAGAAGAATTTATTAGCTATAGGAAATTAAAAGTAATTATGAGCAGGTAAAGAAAAAGAGAACGTTAAAACCCACAAATAACTACCAGTTACAAAAGTCCCTAACTCCTTTGTGCAAAAGCAGAAATTCAGCGGGTTTCAGGAGACAAATGCTTCGGGTAAACTTTTCTCATACTCCCCATTTAGGTGATAAAAGGACACCTCAACTCGCAATATGCCTTTGTTTCTTAGCTTCCTTGGTCAGAGTATTAACAAGGTTGCCAGTTTATAAAATTTTTGTTAAAAATTTGTATTGTGGTAAATTAGGACTACCTAGTTCAGTTGCAGCCCTTGTTGGTTTATGGTGCAAGTAATTCAACCTGACTCAATTCAATTCAGAAAATACTACACATTACAGAAGGAACCAATACACAAAAACTTTAAGTTCGTTGAGTCAAATTTATCTGATAGAATGTTTGATCACCAGCTGCCTATCAGATTACATTTAGCTAGATATATGCAACTGTTAGTTAATAAAGTTCATGACTGCCTGCAACTGACACGGAATGGCACACACTGCCCAGCAATACAGTCTTCTGCACAATTTACAGCCCTGTCCCTATGTCACCTGTTCTGGGTAAGGGTGAAGTAGCAACCAACCAACAGGACAATCAGAACCTGGAATAAAATGGAGATTTCGGCTAGATCCCCGGACTGGATCACTTCTAAACTCCTGCTGTTGTTGGGGTAACTGTTGTCAAATTTCCCACCCCTCAGAAGCTCAAGGCTACACTGTTACAGTTAATTTTGCACCTAATATAACCCCAGGCACAGAGGGGGAAAAAAGGACTAAAAATCTCACCTCATGCAAAGCTACAGACTTCTGTCAGCTCTCTTGAAGTCTTAACAGTCTGCACCAGATGAAACACTGGACCACGCTCCAAGAAAAGTGTAATTCAGATTTATGAGAAGACATTTTGTATCCAATATAATTGATTACCTACTGTAAAGTGAACAGAACCTAATTTGTACTAATGAACCCTATGCATAATACAGCAAAGCGTTTAATAATATGGAGACCACAAAACGCCAAGCCAGATGTCACTGATGGTGATAACAATTTTCCCAGAACGCTGTTTCCTCTCGCTCTTTGCAGCCACCAGGTTTGAGAAGATGGCATTTAACTCAGGAGATAGCTCTGATATTCCGTGTCTTAATCTTGTGCCATCACAGTCTGTGTACTATATCAAGACACTACCCTATTACAGTTATTGTTATAGTATGGAAATGCTTGTCTGCTCTGGCAAATGTTGATAAATGTAACATCAGATTAAATATAATATAACCATACATGGAGAATCTAATCAAGATTGAAGCTAACAGATCTCTTGGGGTCTTTTACAGAAGAAAACCACGATTAAAACTCTTTAAATCTTAAAACATTCAGTTATGGAATTGGTGTGGAAATGAAACAACAGATATATATTATACTAATATAAATGTGGTTTTTTAGGAGAGAAAAAAAAAAAAGCCTGTGTACTTTTAAAATTATTCCATTTATTCACTTGGGTTTTTTGGGTTTTTGTTTGTTTGGGTTTGGTTTTGTTCTTTTTTTTTTTTTTTTTTTTTTTTTTTTTACCTACTAGGACCAGTCATAAAAATCAACAAACTGTGGTTTCTTTCACGCAAAACAGTAATCAGCATGAGGGCTAGCTATGAATTGCATACATTTGTAATCGGAATACTCCTCTGTATCCTATTTGTTAAAATTACAAAGCCTTTTCCTAAATGTCAGGATGTACTGTAAAAGGACAAAGAACTGCTCAAACTATAAAACGAAAAGCTGAAATTCAGCTTTATATGCCAGAATGCAAACCTAGATTCAAGTCAGTAAGAGCCTGTAACACAGATCAGCATGGTTATTTTGGTGTGTTCATTACCAAACCCATTTAACTTACTGAATCAATTATTTTTACAGAAGACTGTCTGCACACATTCTTTCCTGTATATGCAATCAATACTAGAGAAAATTATACAAAGTAGGTTGTAAATAGATGATCTCCTGATTTTGCAGCCTTCACCAAATTATAAAACTAAAATGTAAAAGAAAAACCGTAAGACTGGGTAGCAGATGAAGCATTGCTATTAATGAAGAAAAGACAAGTATTTAACTTGAGAAGGCATCTTGATGTTTTCTATGCAAGCTAAATAGGAGAACATAATAGGAAAATAAAACAGCTATCAGACAAGATAAATAGGAATACATCAACAGGGACTGTACAGAATTAGAATGGCGCAGCAAGAGAAGCAAAGTCTTTAGAAGAATATACTAAAATTTTTACTTTGCATTATAATGTCATCTTAGAAACAGATGGCAAAATGCCACTAGAACAGGAAGATGTCAAGAAATAATAGTGTCAGCAGCTATATAAAGAGCTAAAAGATGCTTCAGACTACCTTGCGTTTGTAAGGCTATGCTCTACAAAGCTCTTAAAATAAATTCATCTATGCAAGCAAAATAAGCAAAGACACTGCAAACTCTTGCCTAGCCCACCAGTCACTTTTAAAAGCAGAAGCTGGGTTCAGGATCAACACAGATTCAGAAAACCAGGAGAGCGTTTTTAACATGTTATAAAATAAGCAGTATTGTCATAGCTTGTTATAAACTATACATGGCTCAATACATGCTTAGGGTTGTCTATTAAATTTTCCTGACTAATTAGGAACTGATAGGAAGATATAGTAGAGACTGGTTTGGGAAAACATGCTTTAAATGTGAAGGCCGTCATCAATGTTATTAATAAATCCTGTGTGATCTCTAATGAGTTGAAAACAAACTATAATGTGGGTCTAATAGCACATAAGGATTCAGAATGCTTTATAAAAGTGAATTTATACAGCACCCTAAGTCTCAAAATATTAAAATGCCTTCCTTACATTCCTAGGTAAGCCCCAAATGTTTATTTTGCAAGGAATAGCTCTTAGGGCCACATACAGTGGAATTCACTTACACTAAATGGGGAGAAGGAAGAAACAAGATATGACAGACAAGGAAGGGAAAAATGCAATAGTAAGCAGCTATATATGGTAAAGGAGATCTGTTTATTTAGACTACATCTTGTGGGAGGACAGACTTTGAAGAAATTGGGGCAGGAAAGAGACTAAAGATGGAGAAGGGACAGAAGAAGAGCTCCTAAAGCCAACCTGCCTGGCATGTCAAGGTCATATAGCCAGATGCCAGGTTAACTTTAAAGGCTGATCCTGGGAGGCCTTGGAAATAAAGATGAACAATCTTCTCAATTCTATAACCAGGGTATGTCTCCAAGAAATCCTACACAGCACAAAAGAACTAGTCAGATATACTTTGAGTACATGCACTTTTGGTTTTCTGCTTATTCTTTGTAATTTCGTTTCCAACCTTGTACAATTAAGAGCTTATCCCAGACCTTCTCAGAAATAGTAATGTTAAGGCATAAGCTATCTTTAAAATTAACTGAATCTATTGTATGACAAATCTCAAAAAACCCCTGTTTTATATTAAGCTGCACATGCAACAAGTCCTTCAATTCTCAAGCTTTATTGCGTCACTGGAGTTTTATAAAGTGGAGCACGTCTTCGACTGACTGCCAGATGCACCAAAGATCAGTGTCACGGGCTCGGTGCAGGCTGGGAATATACAGTAAAGGGCAACCCACAGCACCAGTCACGGCTATCTGAAACATGTCTGGTGGGAAAACCAAAAGGCTGCATTACTGGTAAGTGCAGTTAAAAAAAAAACAAAACAAAACAAAACAAAAACCAGACCAACAGTATAACAAATTCATTTTAGTTGTTAATATTTTTCATTTGTATTTTTTTTTGTATTTACATATTTATGAATTTGTATTTAAACCAGCTATGAATAAGTCCTTAATTCCCAGTTGTCTTCAGAAGGATGGATGTCTCAAACTGCAGGGGAATCTGCCAAAATGAAGGTGGAAGTGGTATTTTGTTGACATTAGCAAATAGCATTTTCTGATAAATGACATAGTTGAACTCTCTAACTTAACCATTTTTCCATTTACGATATGGGGGTTGTTAGATCATTTGGGTAATAAAATACAGATTGTTGACTAGTTCAGTTATTTTAAGGATACAGCACATGGAGAACATCTATTTCAATTTATTCCCAAAGGCAGTAAAACCAGCCATAAAGCAATCAGAAAGCAGGTAAAGAACGACTTTTACAGAAGGATAAATGAATGATAATTAGGCAACAAAACAGGAGGCATAAGTAGCAGGAAATCTTTGTTTCTTTGTGCCATCAAGCCTTTAGGTTCAAATATCCTGCTGACAATACTGAAGAGTTCAGGCAGGTAACTATTAGCAGTGACACACTGCCAAAGCCAGTATGTTGTATTTTGGCTATTTAAACCAATCATTACATCCAGTAATGACTCATCAAAGCAATAAATACTAGGGTGGGGATCAGGGAGGGAAGTTCCATCTACTAACACGATTCTCACATTCGAAAGGGAAATTCACCTTGTGTTGTAATACAGAAAACCGAAGGCACATGAGTATGGAAACTCTTTTAAGTATAAAGAGGCAGCCATTTTTCTAGCCGTATCTGTGAATCTTGGACAGCTACTTGTATCTCTTCTACCCCGTCACTTCTTTCCCTGTGCCTGGCACACTGCCTGTATGAGCAGTGGAGTACAACTCTGTGGTACGAGACACAAAATGGGGACACTTCTGCCACCACCACATTGCCACCCGTTGTGCGCCTCAGTAGGTGGCTGCCTGGACCATTCTCACCCCCAGTCCATTTTCATCTCTGCCCCTGGGTATTTGCAGAAATGTGCATCTTCAGAGCTATGTATCTATGGTCATCAATAAGCTGACATTTATTCATCCACACTTCCATCTTTTGTTTTATTGTACATATTATGCTAAAGCAAAAACAGGTCTTTTGAGTTCAAGATCTTTTAATGTAAACTACTGATTTAAAGTAAAGTTTCCATAGCAGGTAGAAAATGAGAACACATGACATTCATAGCAATCATAAAGAAAAAAAAAAAAAAAAAAAGAAAAAAAGAAAAAAGTCACTCCAGTAGATATTTGCAGCTCAGTCATGAACTAGAAAAAATTCAGAGAGACATTTAGACCCTTTGCAAAAGAGCTGATCTAGCAATGCCCGTATAATACATATAGTGCTCCAGCAGTATGGAGTCTTTACCTAATATCTGTATTCATAGTGAGTTCATATTCATCTGCACTAAATGTATTCATAACAAGTCCCATTTGTTGTGCTAACACTGTCTCTTGGTTTACCTAGGTCTTTTCTCCCTCCAGTGACAAGGAGGAAGCAGCTGGTCTGACATGACTTGATTCTAAGATAACAGGGCCTTCAGGAATGATGTAGTGGCCTTGCAGGTGGGCTGTCCTGATCTATCCAACATTTTATATCCCCTGGACTTTCCTATAATCCAGGGTCGCAGTTCCCCATTATCTCAGTTATGATTAATCTAATGCAGTCGTGTATGGGTAAACCCATACACATTTTCTTACATGACTTTCTTTTCTTCGAGATTTGTTCTAAACTTTTGCACGCTGCTGCCGTCAGACTAGCGGTTTGGGGTCACAGGCTTGAATTAGATGCTACACTTGCTGTTTTCTAGTTATAGTTCTTCTATATGCAACTTGATAGTTGCACTGAAAACTTTTGCTACCAAAGTATGCATGAAAGCAAAATTCTGCATCAGGGATTCTTCCACTCAGCTGATAATTCTACTTCTAGAGTTACACTGCTCTCTTACATAATTTTACCACAACTAATAGCCTTAAAGCCTAAAATCATTTTTATTTTTAAAATAAAAACTAATTCATTGCAGCATCCTTACTTATTAACACTTTTTTTTTTTTGATAGGTAAAAAAAAAAAAAAAAAAAAAGAAAAAACAGAGTGTTTCTAACAGTCAAAGCCACAAAAGTGAAAAACACAGTGACCTTTCATCTTGTAATTCAGCCAAAATGTGGTACAATATATTTAAGGTGGTGTAGCTGGACACAGAAGGTGTTCTAGGGAACAATAGCTTTTGAAAAAGTAATTTGCACCATATTTCACAATATAATGAAGACATTTATTTGTGTTGATGTCTTCAACACTACAGAACATGTCTTGCACATAATTGCATCCAACTCCTCCTTCCTCACCTTTTTTGTAATAATGGGCAATAATTTCTCCTACACGGTTTGTATGGGTTTATTCCGCCTCTGAAATCCGTGACTCTGTATCAAACAAACCAAATTAGAAATCCTTGCATTGATACCATCAAGACACTGGGCAAATCAACTTTAAAGAACGTTTTACTCAAGATAGGATTGACCTCTTCCTACTCTGCCACCCAGTCAGACACTAAAGTCAGCACAGCTGGCGAAACTGAGGATGTGGTTTCCTGTACAAAAGAAAAAAAAAAAAAGAACGTCCTGGCAGGACTGTCATGGCCGCATGACAGTGACTGTCTTTCACTATGCAACATTACCTACCAAGTCACAAATTTGGCAAGGCATGTATACGAAATTGTTTCCTATTGGCATCTCTGGTGGGTCGCCTACTTACATATAATTCATTATTGCTAATGACCACAACTAAGACCCTACAAAAATACAAACTTCACATATTTAGTGTGATTCCTTTATATGTTAGCTTTATGAATGATTGACACGTCATTTCAAAGGAGCTGAATTTGAAAACTTCTCGGCATCAGGCAAGATTACAGTGTTCTACAATGCCTTGCATGGCTTCAGTGTCCCAGGTGGAAAAAATGGAAACAAAACAAAACTTGTTTTGTGTCTCTATTTTCTTCTATCATAGAGGAGTTATTTCAGCACGTTTCATTCTCCTGCTAAGGTCCTTTAATCACACACAATTGTTTCAGCTGAATTATCTGTTTCCCCTCAAAGCTATGCCCACATACCCTTGTGGGTTCATAGCTGTCCCATAAAAGCTACTCTACCTCCTCAGCTGGAACGGTTACTGTGTACAGACCCCACTTATTTTTCTTGGATATCCATAAAAGCAAGGGGGGGTGACAGTTTCGCTGTGTTCCTAATTATGTACTATCCTCTCATTTCTGAAAATTGCCGCAGAAAAGAAAGTATGAAAAGTAATTGAGAAAACTTGTTTTGTCCCACAAAGGACGGGACCATTGAATTACAGAGAGGATCTGAGTAAATAAAGTAATGCTCAGAGGAGCAAAACCTGAAATAAGGGAGGCAAGAGATAGAGAAGATACTATCACATTAGTATCCAATTATTACAGACAAAGGAATGAGAACAAGAAATATGGGGGGAAAGTCCTAATCAGTAGAGTAGCTCAATCCACTGAGAAAGATAATAAGGGAATGAAAGAAGGACCTATGTGAGGAAATCAGAGAGGAGGGACAGAATAAACTGGTACAAGACCACAGAAGTCAGCAACATGAGAGAGGTGCTGATTTAAATAGAGTGTTCTTAGAAGGAAGAGGAGTAGAAAGTGCAGGCTAGAATACATACATATTTATCAATTCTCCTCCAATACCAATATGAGAATTATAGCTTAGTTTCCCTTTCTTTTTACTTTAAGGGACTTGGTTTTTTATTGAAACATGAAAACCTAAGATGGAGCTGCAGGAAGGTTGCGTGCCTAGCATATGGTATTTAATCATCCCATCTTTTGACATTGTAAACTTCATTATATCACCATATAATCTTGTCTAGTGTCATTGTGTATTACAGTTTCTTCTCTCAATAAAAGAATTGTCTAAGCCAACACTGCATGAATGGTCTTCGTGAATTTATGCTGACTAGCCCAAAACGAGCTACAGCTGCTCCTTGCTCCCCTCTTAATTATCCATGGTGCTGCATTGATACATCTTCAGCCTGCTGATGCTTCCGATATTTCCTAGGAGCACACAGACCTCAGTGCTCTCCCCACGTTTGGTCTAAACCTTTTTAAATTATACAATTATTTTAATTTCTCAAACTTTAGTAATTGAATAGATCCTAACCCTTCTATTACGTATCTGTGTAACCTGTCCTGAAAGAAGGGGAGTTCACAAGATATTTCACATGGAAATATGCTTTTGGAAAGACTCATTGCTTGATGGATAATCTTTGCCACAAAGCATACTAGCCAGTTACCACACAGTTAATGCATACTTAGCTGGAATCTAACGAACTTGACACTACAGTAGCTTCTCAGAAGATAATATCCAAAACACAGACTCTAAGACAACACATAGTAGAAACAACCAATGAGAACAGAATTTCATTAACAGAACAATTGCTCCAAACAGTGACTCGCTGTCCTTAGCAGCCTAGTTTCCTCACCTGTGTCTTGAGTTGTTTTGCACAGTATATCCATGACATCTATTTCCATTAAGAAGTTAGATCTACTTGACCTTCTCTAGACAAAATTCTCACCAACCTGGTCTAACTTTGAGGCTAGCCCTGCTCCAATCAGCAGGTTGGCCTAAACCAACATTCAAAAGCACCCTACAATGAGAAATATTCTGATATACCAGATAAAATAAATAAAATTCACTGTTTCCACTTCTATAAATAAAACATTGATGATAATATATTAATCTTACCTTCTAATATCAGTGTTAAAAAGGCCTCAGAGCCTATTCAATTACTGTTGAATATGGCAAATTGAACAATAATGTCAATCCATCTATTTTCATCATCATTATAACTGTTTCTGAGTAAAGCACATTTTATGTTTTTTTTAATTGTAACACAAGGCTATTTACCAGTTTTTGGGGTTTTTTTTGTTTGTTTTTTTTTACTTTGCTTATACTCTATAGAATGCTAAAGGAACACAGGAGTGAAAATAAAACAGATTCTGGATTAGTTTAATTTATACATAATATTTTCATGGTGTTATGCTAGATGAATTTAGCATTAAAATAGGAGAGCTCGTGCAATAAGGCATAAGGAAATACTTTTGATTAGCTCACAGCCATCCAAAGGAAATTCCCAAGCTGAGTTTTTAATCTGTTGTCCATCACCTGTATTCTTGAAGTTTTAACATGTCATAAGAAACAGTCTAATAGATAATCACTGACTTGTAGTTCACTCCGTCCCCAGCCCTTTATAAATCATTGCTGATAATAAGTAGTGAAACATATTTAGAAACACGCAGATTATGGTATCGATCCTCCTCTCACACTGGATCACAAACATCTCTCTCTTCTACCTAGATAATCTTTCAAGTTGAAATGTGCTTAAATCCACTTCTATATGTTCCTTTGGTGACTTCACTGAAAGGCCAGAAAGCGTAAAAAAAGCCCTGTTATTTCAATAATACCCTAGTAATATTTTTTCCAAACATTTGCATCGAATGTGACTGCGTTCACAGCAAAATCTATGAACGCCAAAGTAATCTAAATGCAACAGCAATACTACTGCTGAAGCACCCCTACAATACCACGTGTCTGATAAACAATTACAAATTACTTCAATTCTTCCCAAATTTTTTCCCAGAGTTCTTCCCATTTCGAGTAAACCTGTCTGTATATTGTGACTGGAAAGGAAGACACCTGTATTTTTCCAACAAGGCTTATACTAAAAATATATACACATGCATATGTATATGTTCGGATAACAATATATACATAGCACCTGAAATTAGGCTGGATTAGCAAAAAAGGTATAGAAGACCTCTGTTATAATGCAGTATTAGAGGTAAATGAAATAATAAGAAATTACTGGGTCTAGCTAGCATTTACTTATGAATCCTAATAAAAGAAGTTGAACTACTGACTATGGGAAATTTATTGTTTCAGCTATCAGTGATATTTAAGAAATGGTGTCAGACATCACCAAACTTAAACAAGGCCTCCAAAAACCCTGAAAGGCTAGTAAAACATTATTTTTTGCAGGCTATGTAAGATGGTCAAGTGTAGACTGCAAACAAAAAGAAATATATATAAAAAAAGATATACAGAAAAGTCAACATTGCTTTGTAAAAAGAAAAAGGGAAAAAAACTGCGCAGGTTTTATCATTAAAGGGAAGATATTAGTGAGATACTGAATAACCTGTACTAGGATATTTACTGTTCAACATATTCATAAGTGATCAGGAAAAGAGTATATAATAATATGACAGAGCTTGCAAACAAATAAATGTTTAAGCTCTGTATATTAAAATTACATTATTTAAATTTTTGTGTATTAGGTTTTTTAAACTTATGACTGTCACCTCACTGAAGATCTACAACAAGAAATATGACTTTACAATACAATGGCAGGTGAAAATTAATGTAAATAAACACAGTTTAATTGCTTTGTGAAGAACCAACTTCTAATTTTTAATAAAAAGTGATGGACCCTTAATACATTTTTGAAAAAAGAAATCAAGAGTCACCAACTCACAATTTGAGTGGCTGTCAAGATGTCACACATTATATTAGGAATTATTAGGAAAGGAATAGGGAATAAAACACAAAGTATCATTAGGCTTCTAACTATGGTGTACCCACATTTCAAATACTGCACATAGTTTTGGTCATTGCCACTCAGAAAGATCGCAGCGTAGAAGAGCAGAGTACAGAAGAATGCAGAACAATGAATTTGATCAGAGGAATGGAATGGATTTCATAGAAAGAAAACTCCATGTAGTAATTTTGGAAAATAAGCGGCTGAGAAGAAATATGATAGAGGTCTATAAAACGATGAGTAGTATAGAGATAGTGAATAGGCAATGATTTTTCATTATTTGCCATTATTCAAGACATAAGTGGTATAAAATGAAATTATGAACAAGCAGTTCAAAACAACCAAGAAGAAGGACTTTTTCTTCACAACTCATAATTAAATCATACAGCTCATTACCCCGGCATGATGCTTCTGCCAAGAGTATAAATTTTTTCAAAAGGAATTAGATAAATTCCTGGAGGGAATGTCCACCCTCAAAGCAGTAGAAGCAACTACTCCATGTATTACTGAAGCTGAAAGAATATCATGAAAAAGGCCCAGTCTGCAGATACATCTACAGACGTATCACAGCCTGTCATCTGCTGCTGTCCACACTGGAGACAGGATGCTGTGCTACACCAGGGTTAACCCATTGGTGCAGATCTTATGTTCTCCTCAAGTAATCCTATAATCACATGGCAGGCCCTTAAGTGTCTTGTCTTATAAGAAGTAGGATAGGGAGAGTAAGCAAGACTTGTAGTGATATGATCGATTCCTAAGTCTCTTAAACTTAGATTGTCTTACATACACAGAAAATATGGGTTTTGCTCAGAGTTATGTCACCCTTCCAAAAAAATACAATGCCACCAACCTGCTAGGATACAGAAGTTTCTTCAACAGATTTAATATGACTTCAAGTTCACAAGTAGTTTGAGATGTAACTTAAAACTTTTTTAGGTTTAAATTAAACTTTTTAAAATTTAAATTAAATCCCTCGAGTACAATGGGATGTTTGGGGAACCTGAATGAAACATTTTGTAAAAATTAAAAAGGGGTTGCAAAGGTATGAAAAATTCCTACGTTCTCATTTCATGTCGCTACACGTAAAAATGTACATTTTCACTGATTTTTCAGTTTGTTTAGCAAAACTGAAAAACCTCTTAATTTGTAGAAATTAACTAATACTTCAGCAATAAAAAGGTCGAACACTTTGATTACTGAGATTACTGTGATTCCATCCTCCATTAAGGCAAAATACAGTTCATCACTCAGCGTTACCACATTAAGTTTCAAAGAGATAACTCTCCCACAAAGATTCTCTCACCTTGCAGTGGGACTGTTCCTGTTCTGATCAAGAGTACAGAAATGGACCATCTATGCACTAATATGAGAAAACCCTACCAGTAGTACAAGACAATAAAATAATCTGCTACAGTTATAGACGGGAAGCCTAGACTGCAGAGCTATCAATCTCAAGACAAATCCAGCACAGGATGAAATTGATGGATCTATAACCAATAATATTTCACTCGGTTTTAGCTCCTGCTGCCACTTCAGCACTGATAATCTCCTCCCAAAACATCAGCTGCTGGAATACTGTGCATCTAATGATGCGCTATTGAATCACAAGTATATCAAACACAAGGAAAGGCTGACTGGGCTGTCAACTTCTGCCCTGTGAACGAACAGAAAAGGGAAAAGAAACGCGATGGAGAAAGGAAGCAAAAAGTGTTTGCTTCAACAAAGTCTCTGGGTCTCTGTAGCACTTTTCTTTAGAGGCTTTTATGATGATGACCCATTTATTGATAGCAAATCTTGGGAGCTCAGGAAGTGTAGATTAATTCTGGGAATTGTCTGCCTCAGATTTCTTGTTCTATTTTCTCTTCCTTTCCCCCACATTTCTAGTCAACTACTTTGGTGCTTCTGTCAACAACAAAAAGATTAAAGTAAACTAGAGAGCCTATTTTACAAATTCACTTTGATTCAAGAGGATAGTAAGTACTCCCAGAAAGAGAAATCTACCAGATTGATTAATTAATGTTCTTATTCATTAACTGACTGACGGTTCCAACAAAGAAAAGATTTATACTATCATCATGTAGTAATATTCCCTGCAGTTAGCCTGCTGTCGAGGAAACTCACCAAGACTAAGAAAATACGCATAAAATATAGTTAACATCCACCCAAGAATAAGACTGAGATTAACAGAAAAACCATGATATCACTGATTCCCAATACGCTCTTTAATTCTATAGCATCTAAGACTCTAAGAACACCCTTTAACAGCTTTATTGCTTCTTATGTTAGCTCAACATTAGCAATATATTAAATTCACACATGGTAAATTCAACGTGGAATATTAAGGAAGAAAAGTGCATAGAAAGTATAATTAGGCATTTAAAAAATAATTTTAGCTGTGCTTTTATGATCAAACAATGCAGTATAAAACAAATATTTAAAACTTATCTTAAAACATAGCTACCCTGATAAGCATAATTTGGAAATCTTTAATGAATTCACCTCAATTAGCCTTTAATTAAATAGCTCATTAAAAGCTGATTTGAATATTGCTCAAGAAGAAATCCTTGTTCAATTGTTACGATAGAATAGGAAGTCAATGAAGGTAAGGTTAAACACACATTTTGGAACAGTCTGAAAGTCATATTTGTTACAGGGGAAAAAGCCCTCAACTTCTTATGACATCCAGTACAAGATAAACTAAACTCATGACAGATAAGCACTGGAAAATGTAGGGGTTGGTTTGTTTTGTTTTAATTCTGTTCAGAAGGAAAACAGAACTAGTAATGAGCTAATCCATCTTGAATATGTGTCAGCTGTCTTCAAAACTGCTTACTATCAAATCTGTTCTAGCCTATACTTTCAGAAAAACAACGGTTAATTTTAACTTCTCTTTTCAGTGAAAACATCACCTTACAAGTTCCCATATGCACAAATACAGATGCATGGAGACATTTAAAAAAGCAAACACATTCAAGTGTGCTTGAAAAATATTGCATAACACTGAATGTGACTTATGTGCAGAAGTAGCGCTGCAGTAGCCATCGTGGCTTAAGGATCTGGGGAAGGAAAGTTTAGTGCAGAAGTACAATTTTTTTTTTTATTAAACTAATTGATCGGATCAGTGGAAAAATTCCCCTGATTGCCTACATGTTACCTCAGTTGATCTAACAAAAGATTTTTTTCCTCTATGACCTTCACTTCAAATACAGCTCAAGGCTTTACGCTGTTTCAGGTCAAGTCAACGTAAAAACTTTGGTTAGCTTTAAGTGGGACAGAATCGAGACCCAGAGAGAGGAACACAAAAAAGTAGGGCCAGGCTGGAGGCAGAAAAGATAAAAAGTAAAAACATACCTTTATATGCTACTTTTAATAAGTGTACATCATGGAAGCACTTTTTTTTTTTTTCCTTCTCTGAGAAGGAAATTAATGCAGGGACAAGATTATGTCATATTGGCATGGCCTTGTGTTGAGAATGATGTTTTGTTGCATTACTTGGAAGAGGTCAGTGAACAGTTGGACTTGCAAATGTCTAAATCTAAGCCACATTCTGTCATTCACGCATGTTGCAAAGCGTACAGAGACAACAAAATCATTCTCCATCCACAGAAAAATAGCTTAGAAGGAGTTTTTGCCTGTAAGCTCCTGCATGGTGCCTTTAGGCAGGGTCTTTACTTCCCACTGTACTGCTATGCTCCTACAGAAAGGTCAGGAAGAGACTAGCCTCAAAACAAGAGTTGACAGCAATTCAAACTCTTCACGTGCGTGAAGTAGCAGTATTATTAGCATATAAATCCAATACAATGCAAGAGTAAACACTAAAAATATTGTTGCAAATATTAATAATTTAAATCCAATAGAACAAGCATCTCAAGAATGCATACATATGTTATGAACACCACTAATTCAGCTGAGTCTAAAAATACATTTTTGAATTATTTTGTTTTGTTACATCAATGATTAATACATATGGATAGACACTTAACAACTTATTCATATGGAAATAAAAGGTGACATTCCAGGCCCTCCAGGCGATCAATAACTTTTAACCAATATGTGCACTTTCTTCTCTGTATATCAGAATTCACAAGGGCTCTCAGAGGCACTCAGAGACTAGGGAAACAAATGTATTATAGTAACTATCAAAGACTGTTAAGCACAAACATATCACCTCTGACTCAGAAAATCCATGGATCCTAGCGGACTCATGAAAAAAGCTGAGGAAGTGCCGATGCATTATTCTTATACTACTCCCTACAACTCTCCTGATCGCTGTAGACAAATATACTGGTCTGATACAGTCCAGTGGTCTCATTTGATGTTTGGAATAGAAACAAATGCTAAATACTGTATTTGAGCAGAGACAACTAAAAATAATCAATTGACAACATGCCTTATTTCAAGAAGGTCAGGGCTACATGGCAGACTAACCCATCCCCTACATAACGGGCTCTGCACATTTCTTGCATCCACAGGAAACACTCTAAAACTCCAGCGCAGTGCTGGAGCAGGACTGTCTCGATTGTGTGCTGTTCCCATGAAAGACACTCACACATATTTCTCTTCTTGTCAAGGCCAAGATTGGCATAAACAATATATCACACTGCTCACAAAATTCACCTTCTCTGTCCTTTCCTCCTCTCCTTCCTGACCACTGCGTTCAGGCAAGAGCATGCAAAAGTGCTTGCAGGCAGCACCATTTCACAGCAACTGAACCTCAACACTACAACAATCTTGCAGATTTCACTTTTTTTTTTTTTTCCCCTGAGGGGTTCATTACTTTAAAATACTTAGTAGGTATTTGGTATTTCCCTCTTTAAAAGACCTTCAGGTAGATGTGTCAACAGCTTATGCTGGAAGTAGGAAAGGAAGTAGATTGTTAATATTAGAAAATTACCTGCCATCTGGATAAGCTTGACAGAATAAGATGCAAAGTTCAGAAAGAAATTCACAGTGCTTGATCTTGAGATTGAGCACAGTCATTCAGACATAGGCACAGATTTCTTTCTCTTCTGATGACTTCACAAATCACATTACCATAAATCACTGAAGTTTCATCAACAATGAAACACCTTACGAAAAGTAATACAAAGCACAGGCCAGTCAAACTGATTCTAATAAATATTACTTTTCCCGGTAATAAAAACCTTAAATTACAACATAGCCTTCTCTGAGTGCTCTTCAGATAGAGGAGGCAGTTACATGACTGAAGAACACCACCATTGGCTACAATGAACATCTTCAAAATTGTGTACATGCTTAATTAGTTATTTTAATTCATATTTCATTCTCCTTGCAATTCTGAAGACCTGTAGTCAGCTGTGCTGATAGAAAATTCATGCTGAGGAGCTTTTTAAGACAGACACACATCCATTCCCCAAAATCCCCACTCACAACAATAAAAGGCTAAAGAGATAGGAAAAAAAAAAAATAAAAATCACAGCACGGAAATGACTTTAAGACAAAAATGGAGAAGCAAAGGAATATTCTTGACTCTTCTATGCCACAGAACAATAGACAGTAATCTTATTTTGCAACCGTAACAGTGAATGAGCAAGATGACAATCAAAATATCTGATAAAGCAAAGAGAAGCATAGATCAATAACCAGACACTAAGAGAGAATCTATATTAAGCTTAGGAACCAAGACAAAACCTCCACCTACAGCTCTCCAAACACAAATCTATGGGGAAAAATAGGCAGAAAACACAGCAAGTTTCAGTATCCTTAAATCCACCATATCTTTCCTTTTCATGATTCCGTATAATAATTGATTTTAAAATATTTTAAATCTGTAAATTAGTTCTAATTTATCACATACTCTTTTCATCCAATGCACTCAAACACATCTGCTGATCTGTTTAGATAGCATGACCATTTGACTCCATACCTTCCCTAAAAATACCCTTTTCTGTCAGAGTTTTGTGCATGAGGATTTTGGATACTTTAGGTTTGCATTCAGGTGTTTTAAATCCTGAACAGGAACAGTAGCTTCTGCAAGGGAAGATGCTTTCATGACTGCATTTCACTTCCATCTGTTTTGTGAATGAGCCCATGCCCAGAATAGAAGCTGATATGGGGTGGGTGGCATTTGGGATGGGAGGATTGTAGGTGTAATGTTGGAAGAAGCAGGCAGGAAAAAAAAAAAAAAATGGGAAAATGGTTTCAGGCCATGGTGGAACTCAGGAGGTTGCCACAACACGCTGCGGGGCACATACTTTGGAGCGGAATTGCTGCTTCTATTGTAATTTCCCCTCTGCTTCCACTTCTTAGTGTCCAATAAGCAGGAAAAAAAAAAAAAAAAAGAAAAAGAAAAAATGACACCAAAAAAACCCAAGAAAACAAACCATGCTACACTAAATCTATTTGCTTTATGTGGCTACATTGTTATGCTTCTGAATTAATAAACAGCCTATATCTGTTTAGCAGTACAAATTGACACAGGTCTTGGATACTCCCTTCTTTACAAGCCAGCTCTTTTTGGAAGGAAAAGTTAACAAGTAGCAGTAAGACAGCCTAAGTAGGAGTTGTGCTCATCATTAAGAAAAAAGTAGTGAGCATTTTAGGAGGAGACGTATAACTGGACTGGGAACTCAGTAAAGGTTACAAGTTTTCCTGCGCTTTCTGATAATATACTACATGTACAGCTCAAGAAGCGACCTAAGTGACACAAAATATAATTTGATGGCTAGAAGGGAACATACAAGAAGTGTGCTTCATGGTTGTAAGTCTCCCATTATGGGAGAAATCAGGCATAATCTCCCTATTATCACTACTTTTCTCTGTCTTAAAAAAAAAAAAAAAAAAAAAAAAAAAAAAAAGCAGCCTTCCATTTACATCTGTTAAGGGCAAGACCCAAGAAGTCCAGGCTTCATTATTCCAATACTATTTTAAAAATATCTTGAGAAATTTTATATATGCTCCTCAGATAGGGGACTTACTTTCCAAGCTGCAGATAAAAGCGAACTGAATTTCTTTGAACATTTGTGAGGAATCACTACACTGACTCATGCAATTCCTTCAACCATTTCAAACCAAATCCAAATTGTGCCTCCACCAGTGGCTCTGAGGTGATGCTGGAGAGCGATTTTCTTTTCCATTTCATACTCGTTTTTCATGTTATCGTACATACATACACTGAAAATACATAACGCTGTATACCTATGTAACACTGAAAATAAAGGACCACATTCAAGCATTTCTGGCTGAATTTATTAGTGGAAGCACTGAAATTTTCCTGCTAATATCTTCTTTTATAACTGTTGTTCATTCAGGTTTGTTTTGGGGTTTTTTTTGCTTTTAATCTTCATGTAATTCAGCAGAAAGATGAAGAAGCATCCAATGATTATGATTCCTGATGGTAATCCAAATTAACTGGACCCACATAACCTGAAGTATGAAGTTGTCTCCTTGAGTATATGAGTGAAATTTCATTGGCATGAGTGGAGGTATGTTACTTACATTTGAGTTCAGAATCTGGTCACACTTTTTTTTTAGAGCAGTGCAACTAAGCCTGTTTTTTATGAAGCTTGTATACATGAGGCAGTTGCCATTTTGTGAGGCAAAAAATCAATACAGTACGGAGCAAACAGAGACTTACACGTTCTCTAGTTATTGAGGTTTTATACCTCTCCTCTTTTCTACTTCTTTTGAAATTG
This sequence comes from Aquila chrysaetos chrysaetos, assembly GCF_900496995.4. Lineage (NCBI taxonomy): Eukaryota > Metazoa > Chordata > Aves > Accipitriformes > Accipitridae > Aquila > Aquila chrysaetos. The sequence continues at coordinate 9,878,983 of NC_044012.1, forward strand.
GTCCCACTTGCATCATAATATTCTTCATGACACAAAAAATTATATTTCTTTTCCTCAAAGTTCTGTTTAGTAGTAAACACCTCCAACAGTTTTTCAGTTTTGAAGAAAATACAGTGCCTAACTGACACATCTTGGTTAAAATATGTCACGATCAAAGATTAAGTCCTCATCATGAAAAAAGCAGTTCTTTGTAAGACATTTAAGAGGATAAAACTTTTTGTGCGACAGATATCACAATAAAACAAAGTAAAACTGTAGCATCCAGGAAAATATAACAGTATTTTATTCTTCTAGTCACTGATGATAAATGGGGAGAGGAAAGGGAAATAACTTATATGCATTTATCTTGACACATCAGTTTTGGTGCATACAACACTTTCAGCACTGAAATTTTTTTTTTTTAAATCTTATCAGGCCTGTATCAAACAGATTTGTCAATGCTTAGTTGAGTTATATTACAGATTACTGTTGCATATTAACATGTCTCTTGAGAGTTACTTGTGTATCTGCAAGCCGCAAGGAGTGAAATATTTTACTCTCAGCATTGTTCAACTCATGGCATAACAATGCTACTTTTGCTACACTTCACTATCCCCAACTTCTACCGTCTAACACTACATTGATAAAATTTTTCATATCAACACAGTAAGGCTACTGAGATTAAAAAGAAAGTGAGATAGTGAGTGGAACCACCATCACCTGAACATAGCCTTGAAGGATTCTCTGTTCCTTGTCCCCATCCCACCAAATTTCCCATTCTCTGTTCTTCCTTTCTCTTGCTTCCAGCAGGGTCAGATGCTCAGAGGAGTGAGAGATGCAACATTTGGCCAGACACCTTTTGCATTTTCAAAATCTGTCTTAAAAGACCGTTGGACTGAGTAAGTTTAAAGAGATGGAAACAAAACGTGTGTTCAGTAGGCAGGCAGATTGCCTTGAAACAGCCACTAGACAAACCCAGGTCAAGCACTCTGCCAGACTTCAGGTATTCAGTTCTGCTTTCTTTACGTAGAAGTGAAAGCTTTAGACATAAACTTACGAAGTTGATTTCTAACGCACAAAATTCTAGTTACAAAAATATTAGCCAAGTCCCTACAGGTTATAATACCCGTGTGCAAACAAGGAAAAAATTTAATATTAATTTCCTAAACTATATACTTTAAACACTTTTTTATATATCTTCTTCTAAGATTAGGAAAAAAAAAAGTTCCAGTAATAGCAACAAAAGAATATGATTCCAGTGCGATACATTAACAACAGTTGTGCCTGACATTTTAAAGCCTAACTTCTTGTTTGCATATCTTTCAGTTTTGCAGAATAAAGTATTATAGTCTTCTTACATCTTAGTTCCTATAATGGAACCACTGGCCTTCCCTGTTTTGCAGAAAGATGCAAGATGCTCTTTCATCAGACAAAACATATCCTGATCTTTCTCATACATATATCATCATGAAAATGTGGCACCTGGAGAATATTCAACAGATTTCTCACCACCCAACCCCTGAGAAGAAAATGGTCTTAGTCTGAATACCACAAAATTTACAAAACCATTAAGTTTTTTGCCATTATAGCAACAGTCCACATAGAAACACCAAAGGCAGAAGAAATACATTATTTGATTTACACACAGAAATCACCAGCTCCACAATGGAAGGAAAAAAACTCCTAGAAGCCCTGCACCCCAACCTTAACCCCTGCCCCAGGCACTCCTGGAGCTAACACTTGCATGAAGGCTTTTTACAGACAGCCCACAACCTCTTTAATGTTCTGCTTCTTAAAATAAAAACTACCCAGCACAGATCTGCAAAGTTTCTGTATTCAGCTCACAACAAACCAGACAGATGCAAAGTATCATCTTTCCTTGGGAAAACCTGTTCATTCACAAAGAAACACTACATTTTTTTGCCCTCTGCCTAGCATATGCATAAATTGCATAACTAAACAATTCTTCACCCAAGGAGTTTTTCCTCCAGTCAGATGAAACATTTAAAGTAATTTATTGCATGAAGGCATACATGACCACAGAAAGGGAGAGAATCTGACCCTAACCCTTTAAACCTAACCCAAGATAATATGGTTTATTGCCACTCCAGAATTAGAGAAGTTTCCATTCATTGCACATGCATAATTTTATTTGCAGTTTTGTATTTCATGACATTAACACAAGGTGACTTTTCCACTTGCTGAATGGTGCCTTTCTTCTCTGTGTTCAGTACCTATGTGTGTGTAACAGGATTTCAGGAGGATTACTTATAGAATGGAGGACAAGACAGGGTGTCTATGGTTAGAGGATCTTGCCCCACCAGGGATCACATAACGGCTAGATTTCAGACTGTTCCACTAGAGTATATCAGTGTACAAAGTGTTTAATACACCCTACAACAGCACAATCAACTCTAGCTGGCGATCTATAACAGATCCATATGAGAAAGTTGAAGGCAATAGGAGACTGTCAGTTACTAATGTGTTGGTAATCTCATGAAAAACGGTGCAAAGCCAAAGCGCAGACCTCACACAATTTTCACTTTTTGCAATCATGAAAAATATACTTTTAGGGACAGCTCTACCAGAAATTCTAGCATATTAAAGTAGATCTACTAGCAAGTATTAAAGGCCACGTGTATGCTTTAAAACACCACACCTAAGAAGCAGGAGAGAGGTGGTGTTCATTTTCAGTCCTATTGACTGCAGCCTTTTAATTCATCTCTTTCTGATCAACTGAATGCGTTTCTCTCTTGAAGTGTTTCCTCATTCCTAGGCCAAGAACGTGAACAGTGAACTTGTCAGGGACAGGGAATACATCACTGAAGAGCGTGAATAGCATTTGTTTTCCTATGAGATACCTAAAATCATGTCATCCACAGACAGGCAACATGCAAACAGATCCAAGCACTCCTCAGATTTGGGAAAAAAATTAATTGAGATTCACAGAGATTCAGATCATCAGTTACAGTATAAGTATTAATAATACAACACCTCTAAACCATGCACAAAAATCTGTTGATCCACTGCTGAAACAGTTGAAATACAGCCTGTATTTTTCTACAGTTTAGAATAGGAAAAGAAAAATTTGTCAACCTGAAGGGCAAATTTTTAAGAAGTCAGAATTTAAGAAAAATTATTCTGTTTCTGCTAAAATTCTTGAAATTATGAATACACAAGGCTTCCTGCCTTCAAAAATAACCTCAAAAAAAAAACCCCAAACAAACACCAAAACCCTTTTGTCTTAGTACACAATTCACCTTTTGAGTATAAAACAAACATTTTCCATTTTTCAGCAGCTGAACAGCTTTTTTTCCCACCTCTCATTGAGACCTTTCCTGTACTTTGAAAGCCTTGAAATGCAGCTTCGGTCAACTTCCCATTTTGAGTGATTTACACATATTTCATTTCCTGATGTGCATTATTCCTGGCGCTCATCTGAGGCGAGGCAAGATAGATGTACAATAGTTTCTCTCTTTTCTAATATTGCTAGCGATTAACTGAAGGATTAGATTTCTGTTTCTGTAATGATTTCATTTTAAATATCTATTTGTATATTCAGACCCCATGCTTAGGGAATGGTTTTACTTGCTAGGAAACAGATGTGAAAAGAGAACATTGAAAACCCACTTACTTTATTAATATTAATGGACCACGTGCATAGTCACTATGTTCCTCAAGTACAGCTAAACTGCATTTTTCACTAAATTCTATAGATCAGAAAACTAAAAACAAACAACACTTTGTGCTCTTTTAACTTCAGCCAAAGGCAGAGCAGCCTCAGAGTCCCCAGCATTTGCCAAGCTGCTTCAAAGCAGGGCTCAGTGGACTATTAAAAGCCTTGTCAGAAGCCCCTCTTCTGAGTTTGTCTCATAAATTAGGCCAGGACAGTCTCAAGAATTACTCCACCAGCACGGTAATATTTCATTATCTTGTGTAGGAACTTCCAGTACATTCTTATCCCAACTTGAGCGAAGACTAAAGCATAACACCACTTGGCCCACCGTATTTGAGAAGCACGTGAAATGGCATTCATCAGTGCCACAAGCACATCAGAGACTTCAGCCAGCAGTTAGCGCTTCAGAGCAAGGCTTTCTTAGATCTGTACCTCTTTACAAGAAACCAACAATTTCAATTTAGGAAGAAGAAAACGTCTTCATAAAATTAACTAGAGTAATAAAACACTTACTATCCAGTAACATGTTTTTTAACATCTTACCTTTAACATCACCAGTTTTCCAAACTGGGCAAAACATTCCTTTCCCTTCCTCAGAGCAGGCTGTTTCCCCTCCTCTCCCGTGCAATGAAAAGCACACATGTAGCTCCTAGAAAATTTTACAGGAAAATACAGTTCAGAGAAATTATAGTTTATAACACTTTCTGACATTGCATATAAGAAAAGGTAAGCGATCTCCCTCACATCTGGGACAACCTTACGTAAACCAGGATGGTTTCCCTAAAATCCAAACTACATTAATTTACATTCGTAGGCAGGACCACAATTCTGATTTCAAATATAATTGCTAACATGCAAAACTCGCTTTGCCGTTAGATTGAAAGTAACAATTACAACATCTAATTCAATTTTTTTTAACAAATCATAACGCAACACAAACAGGTTTTAATAAACAAGTAAATTTTTGAAACAGTGCACACTTTCCTTACTGAGAAGACTGCAATACCATTATGTCAGAGATAATGCTGTTTGTTCAGTTATGGAAGTTAGATGTAAGTAATATAAAGCAACCAATAGAAAGAAAAAAATATACTTTTCTGCATAGAACACACACAAACTTATTTATGATATAAATAAATAAAACCCAGAAAGTAATCTTGGTGAATTATATATATACATAATATACATAATGTGAAATGAAAAACATGAATCAACATTTAATAAGCCTTAGATATCTTTTCACAAAACAGCTGATAAACATTCTCCTCTCCTTCCCTCCCACAAAAGCATTAAGCTTGAAGTGAGTAAAATATTTTTGGACACTTGGTGGTTTGATCAAAATCTCCTGAAAGGTTCTCTTGTGTCTCTTCCATTTCCTGTACTTTACATCCAGCACAACAACAAAAAAATAAACTTCTGTTATTTCAGCTGGTAATAATTTAACAGCCTTGCTGTAAATTCTGTGATAACTTTGAGAAACTATTTTTTCCTTTAGCATGCCACAGTCACCAACCATCTTTTGTATTTGTCAAAGACTCTATGGTTTCTAATAATAAATAATAGTAATGTTATAATAGTCGCACAATAGTTAATGACCAAAATAAATCTGAGAAAGTAAGAATCCAGCATACTTTTCATTATGTTTAATCCCTAGCCTATAAGAGCTAAGTATCGTATTACCTACAAAATATGACCAATTTGGGCCCAATCCAATAGAAAACTTCTCTAGGCTCTTTGTCTATGGAAACAGAACAGCTGGCTCAAAAGAGGTCCATTTTCTTTAGAGGAAGGGTCATGGTTGCAGATACCAAGGTGTAGGCCCATGGAGCAGCCAAAAGCTGTGGAGCAGATCAGGTACAAGAAGGGATGAAGTTCACAGAAATTCTGATTCACTGCCATCCAAGGCCAGATCCCCAGCATAACATGAAACAATTATATTGCTAGGCCCCACAGTGTGCAGAAAACAGAAACAATTATTTTACATGCTTCTGTCCTTACATGCTTCTAAATTAAGATCCATGACCTAAAGTATTTCTTAGACTTTTTTTTTTTTTTGCACTCTTCTTCTGTTCAGTTCCATTTTCCCCACTTAACCAAGTCACTTAAAATTTTCAGCTACAGCCATTAAATATATCAACAGTTCTCTTCTAGTCCCCCAATCTCAAGACTACCAGATTCTTTTTCTTTGGACCACACAGCTGCAGCTATTAGATGAAGGTCAGTTATAATGTTGTCTTATCTACAAGCTACAAAAATCAAGGAAAGCAAAATATGACATCATTTCCCAGAAAAGTATTCTAGCCAAATAACCTGCAGAGACAGGAGAAAATGCAATACATTCTCTGTCAGGTAATTTGGGATTTGAAAGGGAGTGTTGACATAATTCTTATGATAGTGTTATCTCCAGGTTTTTAAAATGGAACTTGATAAATACAGTAAAACTTTCTGTGATGTGATAGCAAAATAAAAGGGCACCAGACCTCCTAACCTACTGCATAAACCCCAAATATTCTAGTGTCTGGTTCTATATTTTCATTTATCATCTTTAACTGGTCACCCTAGAAATAACCTAGAAAAATGCTTCCAAATAAATTCTCTGGCAAGAAAGAACAAACAAACAAAAAAACGGTACGGGTTGGAAGAGGCTGTGTTTTGGAAATCTATTATGATCTTGTCTATTGATATGATCAGATTTTGAACTACCAGCAGTAGGAAGTCATACTTTAAGGGAAAAACTTCTTTAATTTTGAATGCACTCATTTAGCTATATTCTAACATATAGACCAATCATTGCTAGCGATTTAAAACCTTGAGCAACTTTTAAATACTCTGATTTAGTTATGAGGCCAAAGTCTAGGAATATTTTCCAAAAAATGCACCTGAGATTTGAGATTGTTGTCTCACTCTAATTGCAAAATAATCTGTAAACACACACCCATGATGGGAGCCAAAAAAATCATGCATGCAAGAAATTTGAAAGACACAAAGAATTGTTTCTACTAAAATAAAGCAGCCTGCAAAATTTCATACAACTTCAGCTTCATACTTTTGATAAAAATAATTCTAACTATTGAAAAGAAGCACAGAAAATTTGCACACAAAATAATCAGCAAACAAATGTACAGAGAGATTACAACAGGTAAAATAAAATACCTTTTTAATTTCAACTATATATTAATAAAATACTGTATTACAAAAACATCCAACACTATTATTAAACAACGATGACATATGCGAAGACTGAAAGAAGGATACGTAAAGACTAAGGAGAGCATGTTGGACTCTCACGCGCTACACAGGTAACTGCAGCAGTTCTTCAGTGCGGAGGGAAGGTTGTTTTGGCCGTTGAGAGAGTACCATCAAGTTCAACCCTTTTAGGAGGAACCTAAGCAGAGATGCTGTAGCTTTGCCACAGGATCTGCCGTCAGGCTTTGGAACAGCTGTGCTTGAGCTGTGACCCAACCAGCTGGCTCCTATGGTCATGACAAGAAAAAAAAAAAAAAAAAACAAAAACAAAAAAAAACCCCTACACCACAACCAAAAAAACCCCCCCACAAACCCCAACCCAAGGGGAGGGAAAAAAAAAAAAAAAAAAAAAAAAAACAAAACACCACCCAAAAAAACCCCAACAGCTTCTTACATTTATTTTGACTGCCAAAATTGTCGTCATCTCAGTGTTTAAAGAAGACAGGTCTCCAAATACAACCAAATGGTGCAATACCTTCTAAAAATTGCCAAGTACAAGAAAATGAAATGTCTTTCAGACTAAATAAAGTCAGTAATGACAAACACATGAAGCAAAACTTTGTAGAGTAATATAGTGATTAAATTTGAGTACTGTGCTTAGCTTTCCAGATAACTCTGGTGCCAGACACAGTGTAGTTGGCATCCTTATGACTGTAGGCTTTGAAAATGATTTCCTTTGAAGAAGATTTCTGTTCTCCATCTACCAATAAAGATGATTCCTTTTTATTCTCTTGCTCCTAATGTAGTGGACTATCCCTGCCAGAGTACTGCATGACCACATACTTGCGCAGTTACACACTTTGTTTGCAAAAGGAGTTTTAGAGCATGTAGATTTATACTAACACTTACTAATTATACAGACAGATTAGTTAGCTATATAATAATATATGTTACAAGAAAGGCTTTGAACAGGAAATCATATATTTCAACACACATAATTAATTGTTCACTTGCAAGATGGCTGTCCGAATTATCAAGCAACGTATCAGTATTTAGAGGTGGCAAAAATAAGCATGAAGTTCTTCTACAGTGAAGAAAAATGAAATTGGACAGGTTGGGGGAGGGTGTTGTGTTTGTTTACAATTTCTTTATTGTCAGTTAGCTAATAAATCTTGCAAATCAATTCTTCCAGGACATATGAAGCAGAGCTCTTCTAACTTCTTTGCTTCTCTCTAGTCCTTAATATGACCAAGAAGTTCCAGCAGGAAATAACTTAACAGCCTTTACCTGATGAGAATAATAAGTGAACACAACTTGAACTTCCAAAGTTTCTGCCATTTGTTCCAAAACGCCTGGAAGTTTATGTTACAAGACACTCTGAACTGCATAGTGTTTTCAAGAACACTTAGATTTAAATACAAAAGGGATCTTTGCTCAGAGAGAGGGTACAGCAAAATCCATCTTTCAGTCCAGGCATTTTCTGTGCATAGGAACCCTGAGAAGCCCTAGAAAAGATCACACATATCCCAACACAGAGAAAAATCACTGTGTGACTCTTCAGAAGGATATGGTCTTTTTTAATTGGCAGCAGTCTGTTCATGAACAGGACAAAAGTTATTGAGAGACTGAAGAATTATACTTGATAAGGATTCAAATACTCAGTATGTGCCATTGCTTAAGCAACGGCAGAAGAAAGAATGGTAATCTAAAAAAAGGCACTGCATTAACAGAAGTTGATAGAGAAATGTTACGTTGTTGAAGATGAGAATACAGAAAATGAAACGTATGAATTATTTAGGTAAATGAACAGTTACTAAAAAGACACACAAAATGTCGATTAATTCTAGAAACATTTCTATTCTTTTAGCAACTTTATTTTTAGGTTACAGGATTGCTTTTAATGTGATGCAAAGACCATTACTTGCTTCAAATAATACAGGATTGAGTGAACAGTCCAAAATTGCACTACAGAACTATGAAATACAAATTTTGAATTTGGCAGAGAACATTTCCACCACTTTTTTTTTCATTCCTCAGTCTCTAACTTTTTTGTGATTTTCCTCTGTGTGTTGGCGTATTATAGTGTGTGTGTGTGTGTGTGTGTGTATATACATATATATATAAATCCGTTGACTCTATAATGACTAAGCAGAACTCTTTTCAACCTGTACACAGTCTGGACTAGAAAATGTTGACCTGTATCTTATAAGTCCGTTAACATACACCTTCTTCTTTAAAGATGAAAGCATTTATGACAAGGCCAAACAGAAAATCTGTCCAAGTCTGTCAGGTAACACTATATTAGAAAGAATGTAGCAAAAATCCTGTCAGCTACTGCAGAAAAAAAACTCAGCAACTTCAAATGAGTTCTACTGTGAGATTCAGGATATGCAGAAATTTGACATGATGCGAGAGCTATAATCATGATTAAACAAAAAGTATACTGTTTGACAAGTGCTACTGTAGAAATTGTCCCATCTGATGCTATACTCTGTATTTACAAATTATGCAACAGGCTGTTTACTATGTATATATGCTTGGAACAATGCCCAAATCATCAAGACCAAATGTTCTGCTAGTGTAAATTTGTGTAACTTCACGAATCTCTATTTGAACGTATCACTACAATCCATTTTTGTTTCCTCAGCAAATTAGCCTAAAATGTACAGGCTTCAAAGGATGTGGATGACTTGTTCGTTTCTTAGCAAGAGTGAACAATATGCAGTCCCTTGGCTGTAAAAGTGAGTGATATAGCATATGTGCATGTGAAACAGTTCTCCATGAAAGAAGGTCTTTGTTTTGTGATGATTAAATGATTAATGGTCACAGAACCATGATACGGATCACTAACAGTGATTCGGGACATGTTTTAAATCAGTAAGAAAGTTGTTCACACTTTTAGCACCACAGTGTAAATCAGGGCTGTTTTTCAAAAGCTCTTTTCTAAGCTAGAGTGCATCAGAACAACCCCTGGGACTGGCTAGGGTCTTAACAGCAGAACTGTACAATTTAGACCAATACACCTAGGATTACAGTCTACTGGCAGATTTGCATACTATAGCATAACAGAAAGCACTACAAGTCTCAGCAGAAATCGTGCACAATTTCCTTTAACCCTACAATAATTCCACAAACAAGCGATAAAATTCACACAACAAACGGATGGCACTTTAAATATTAGTGTTTCTCTTAACTATTACTTTGATAACGTACAGTTTATGAATTACTTCAAGACTCAAATTATTATTAATCTCCATTCTGACATTACCTGATAATTTTTTCTCCTCTGTTTAAAAATAAAGTCCATTTATAATTGCAATAGGGAAATTGCAATGAAAAAAACCACTGGCAAACAATGATCCAAGAACAATTTTTCAGGAAGTTTTTAAATTCTAGTAACAAGTTTTCTGATAGGATAAAGAGACACATCCTCACTCAGTCACTCTATCAGGCGCTCAGTTCTACAATGCCAGCTTTAACTTTTTGAGTTTTCCAAATTATTAGTGCAAGGCAAGACTCTACAGTGACTTCACCTGGCAACCCATCTGTAAGCTGAATAACAAACCAGATTTGCAAGTCTTGAGTACCTGTGCTCTCCAGCCTTCAGTGGGGCACGTGCAGCAGGAGATGCAGGCACAGGAGTGAATGCTATTAGTGCAGGCTGCCAGACTGACAAGCAGCAAGGAAGAGGCAGAGCTCTTGGTTTTAACTCAGCATCCTTCTGCATCTGAATCTTGAGAGGGAAAGGCCAAAGAGTCCAGGATAACATGAAACATGCAAAAAACACTACTTTATCAGCGGCCTCCTGCTCCATTGTAGGAGATTTATCTGGTCTGTAGATTAGACGGCAGGTCTGGAAATCTATCTGCCACATTTTGGTGCAACACCAGAAAATAAGGCAATATGTAGAGACAGTTTGTGGTTTTACCCCAGCTACAGGGTTCCTGACTTTATGACTGAAATGTAGTTTTGCTTCTCTAGCTCCAGCTGCTAGCAGAGGCCAGTTATCATCTTCACACATACTGCCACAGAACATGAGGGACTTCTCCCTCATGCAAGAAGTCACAGAACAATTATCTCAGTCTCTGATTATATTAATAACCTACAAGTTGGCTTTGCTCTAAAGAGCATAACTCTTCTTTATTGCCTGTAGTTCGGAAAGCTCTTTGGATCTGGACTAAGCGATTATGAAGTCAGACAACCAGGTTTCTGTCTGGCTCAGCTGTATAAAAGTTCCTAACCAGGCTGCTGGTGTTGAATTATAGCTGGTTCACCCTCTCTCTTTAGATCCTTGTGGCCAACTTTGTGAAGGTTGCTTTATTAGTTTAAAGTATTCACTGGATTGCAGATGGTAAAAGCACTGTTCTTGCAGTACCTTTTCATGTCCTCCTACTGAGATGTTTCTGAGCTAGGAAATATGAAACAAAGGATGAGTCCTGCTGTTGATTAAATAGCTGGAATTTAACTAGTAGGAAGTTTGCACATCTGTTTCTTTGTCTCCGTTTTTGCTGCTTGTACTATTGCAGAGATTATGCACTGCGTGAGTCACATTGTAACTTCTAATATTAACAGCCTGATTTCCCACATTTGTTGTTTCTTTTCTCCAGAAGCATGAGTTACAAAAGATTTCTCCTTCCCCTTCACTTTTGAAAGCAATTAAAACCAAACTATTTAACAAATCACTAACTGCCAAGAAGTGTTCAAATTAGGTCTTTTATTTTCATGGCCGCCTTGCTTTTGATTTGGAACAGAACCAGTTGGCTTTTGGATGTCTCCTCAAAAAGACACTTCTGCTAACATGTCAATGTATTGAAAACAGTAAAAAAAAAAAAAAAAAAAAAAAAAAAATTACAATGTTTTATGGTATGGCTTTAACAAGCAAGGAGAATTTCTAAAGATGTATTCTTACACCAGGTATTGTTTGGATTTAATTCAAACATCATGTTACTAGACTCTAAAAGATAGATGGAGGTTTGCTAATATCATTCTTTCCTCATTATTCAAAATAAATGTTGATGCAGAGCAGAGACAGGAAAGAAAAGAGAATGGAAGGGAAAAAATAATCACTCGCTCCCTATTTCTTAATAGTCTGGATAAGATGGATTTGTATGTTTTGGCTTTCAGTAGCAGAAATAGAATTGCTATATAAATGTCAGTTTGAGCAGAAAGATCTGACAACTCACTCTCCAACCCCCACCACTTAATTCTGATTATTGCCAGACAGAGAACCAACTCCTTCCAAATACGGCTTTCAGAATGGTTTCATTGTAAATGGGGGAAAGGGGCTCACTTTTCCAATGGAAATGCCGTTATCTTGCAACAGCTGCTTATAGTTAACTACAGCCCTACTTAAATCCTTTAAAGTCTGCTTCTTGTTTAGTCTTGTATGTATGGGAAAGGCTTTTGGGGAGATTAACCCATTGCCGTCTGTTAGGACAGCACTAGGCAATTGAATCAAGAGCTGAAATAGGTTTCATACTTGACATGGCACAGTGCTCTAACCAAACCTTGTGAATAAAACCTCTTGCATTCTGTCTGCCTTACTCAGCAATTAAAACTAATGAAAGGTTAAAATTTCCAGAGCTATGTCAGCAGAAGCCTACCCAAAACCATTTACACAACCCTAAAAAACATACAGTGTAGAGCATTTCGATACCAAAACACGGGAACTAGAGGAAGAAAAAAAGAAATAAGTGGGTTCTTTTGGGTCATTCCTTCCTCCCCCCCCCCCCCCCCCCCCCCCCAGTAAAATAAAAGGCTGCCTTTTCAGGTTTTCATTCCTTTTGATTTCAAACTATTCCTTGCAGACAAATAACAATAGTTGTTTAGGATTCTTTCAGAAAAATGGAAGAACATTTTTTGCCAGCAGTACTTCTCTCCTGTAGTTTCTTACAAATCTCAACAGAGAATAATATCACTAGTCAAACTACTCCACACCATTTGGCTGACTTGTAAGAATGCACAGAAGGAGGCGGCGAAGGCTTACTGTAATTAAAGCGTGCTGCTACTAATGGGACACAACAAAGGGAACCGGGAAAGAAGAAACGCTTATGTACACGCTGCTGTATCTGCAAGGAAGCTATAGTTTAACTGACAGTATGAATACCTCAATACCACCTAACTGCCAATAACAAGTTGTCTGTTTTTCAGCAGGGCTGAGCACAGTTAAGACACTGGGGTTTTAAGTGACCCTAATTCAAGGTTAGAAGACCTAGTATTCCTTATAGCGTTTCAAATAAGTGCAAGTTACTCTGTGAAATATTCAGCATGTCTAACTTCACCCTCCAGCAGCTTATGGCAACTTTCAGGAAGACACATGACACTTGATGACTCTGCTTCCAGCATAACCTCTACAACTATATACAGATGGGAAGGAACAAGAGGTTTAGCATGATTTAGTTGTTCCTGTGCCACCTTCTTCCATATTCATAAGTTACACTTTTCAAATGATGTATTTTTATCAAGGAGACCTTGTGTGGCACAATGTGCCTAAGAACTTAGGCACACTCCTGTTACTGTAATAATTTACAAATTATTTTGAGCATGCAGTTAAAAACAAACAGCAAGTTACATTTGTTAAGCTTGCAGACTCTTGATATGAGAAATAAGGAAAACTGATTAAGTCTAGCAGGTTTTTTTAAATTCTTTAATTATAGTATTCAACTGATTTTTAACATTCTTCAGTACTCTCATCCTCTCTACTACAGCTGTCAGGCAAAGTGGCACAGATCTTTTTGATTAGACCAGACCAAGTTATTAGGTTATACTTTCTTCTTTTGCTCTGCTCTCTAGAAGAGCATTATAATACAGTTAGCGAGGTTTACTAGCCAACGCTGCCGTTGTTTCTAGGTTCAAAACTATCTTGCGCCATTTTGCGTTACTTATTCTCCCCGAGAATTATTTAATAGGTCAGCGAATTGCTCTGAACACCTAGAAGTCCTCTCTCTATTGTTTGAAAGTTTTCTTTTACAGCCTGGGATTTGCCAAGAACAAAATTCTTGGGTTATAAGATTTTTAGAACTGGCTAAGCTGCCATCAGACTGGCTGCATATACTCACCTCACCACAGTGGTGAGAACGCAGAGGATGTTAGATCCCATATAGTAGACTGCCGAGCTGACGTGAACCATAGCATCCCAGCCATCTGCTCAACAAGTATGTTACATTTTGTGTTGCCAAAATAATCCTAAGTGGGATACATATGCCTCTAAAAGAGTCTAATGCAAAAGAGTACTGAGCTCTTGCTTTCCAGTGTCTTCAGCTGTAGCCGAGCACATTTTAAGCTCAGCCCTCAAATTTTAAAATTACTTTTTTTACTATTTACGCAGTTAAACAATGGAAATTCTCTAGGGAAAAAAAGAACGCAAACAAAACCCAACAAACGTGCGCATTTGAGCGCACCTCTTGTAGGCACAAAGAGAAATTCACATTTTTACTAGGAGTTGGAACAATACCCAAAAACTGACCTCAGGTGTCCAGTGCAGGTTATCATTAATGCAGAACACTGGTCTACATAGAGACATGTGTACTAACGCACACAGGCACGTTTTGTGTTCACAAAGGATTTTTGAGTTTCTACCTCATCATTAAAAACACGGCAGAAAGAGCATCTTTATTTAAAGAAAGTAGCAATGTCTTCAGCCTAAAACACAGCTATGACAAAAGAAAAACTATCTAGGGCAGTTACAGAGTTATGAGTTATAACCTATCAAACAGGCCTTCCTTTCTTCTGTTGCCTTGTTCTTGGGTTGCCCCAATTCAAGGGGTTGACTTTTGTTCTGCTGTTTTCTTGATTTGGTATCACCTGAAATTCTTCTTTATAAAGGAATTAAAGGCTGTCTTCAAATAGCACAAAACTGAAAAAAGTGCTTTCTGATCCAAGAATCAATACCAACTAACACTCACACAACTGAGTCTAGAGAACGCCATAAGTAAGCCAAGATTATGTAGAACATGGATTTTCAAAGCTATGGGTAAAAGGCATAGCAGATTTTTCTGTAAACTAATTATTTAATTTTAGAGAGATGAGCTTTTTCTGAGTACAATGAGAAAGATTTGAAGAATTGGCCTTCAGCACGACAAAGAGCTGAAATACATCATATACCCAGAGTACAAACAATTGAATTGTTCCCAGAAATTTCTTTCCAGAAGATAATACTAAGGCTGCAAGACAGAGGTTTTCCTTTGGTTTTACTTAGAGTAGTTAGACTGATGTCAGGCTGCCCAGATGGCAGGCTCAACTACCAATTTATTTCCACAGGGTTTCATACACTAAGAACACATACAATCAATTAATTGCAGGTCTGAATGTCCTGTGAAGTCAATGGAAAGGTATCTGCTGACTTCACTGAGTTTTACAGCTGATCCTTCAATTCCATTGCTGTTGCATAATGAATGCTGTTTACGAAGCAGGATATATTTTTAGTTTATAAATGCTGCTCTTCTCAAAACTACATAATTTTGTAACTTTTACATAGAAAAAAAACCAATGAGCTAGACAAATCACTGCAACATTCACATAGAAGAAAAAGATGGACATCACAAAACATTCCCCTTATCTTGATTTTATAATAATTAATGTTTCATTTCAAACATGACATTCATTCTTAGAAAACGTTTTGCACTGTGGTTAATGAAATTAGACTGCAACTTTTTACACTGTAAATACGCCAAATGAGCATGCTTTGTTTTATTTCACATACACAAATTGGTCCAACCCAGCTTCTCCAACCTTTATAGAATGGCTATACTTATTAGAAAAAAGTTGCTGCATTCAGAAGAATCTGATGACAACCTCCACAGACAGCATGGGTTACACACTATCATCTACAGAACTAATCTTTACAATCCTGTAAAACAAAGTTTACAGCCAGCTTGAAAGGAAAATTGAGACGTCTGCCTAAGCCTATTCCTTCATAGTGAAGGAATCTCACCATGAAACCAGCACACAGGAGCAGAGGATCAGAGCTATTAACTAGGTGAGAAAAACCTGAAGATTTTTTTTTTTTTTTCTATTAAAGTAATCCTAATCACTTACTTTTTGGAGTTACATGATGAGAGGCCACACTTTTTTCACTGTTGCACTAGTGAAAATCCAAGGCAGCTCTACTGCCATCAACACAGAGTTAAACCAAATTTATACTAACATATCTGTAAGAAGAAAAACAGCTCGAAGTGTCTGCTGATTAACTGCCTTACCACTTACTTACTCATCTTTTTTGTTTCTCTTTAATCACAGGGTGATGTGGGTTGGAAAAATGTAGGTTGCATCATTCTTTACCACACACAAAGAGCTTGTAGAGTCTGAAACATTTTTAAGACACACAAAAGATTTTTGCGAAGTTTAAAGCAGATGGCATTTGAAGCCAGGATGACAGAGTACATAATTTGGAAATAACACATTAATTAGTAATTACATTGGGCCTTACAAATTGTTAAAAACTTATGGTAACATCACAAGATGTAATCACAATCTTCCCTTCTTTCCATGCAAGGGGTTAAGTGTATTACTCTCAAACCTTTGAAGACACATTTTGCACTAAATTTCAAGGGGGGGAAGACGTTTAGCAGAGCTTGCAAACAGCAATAAAAACAACAGTGCAAAGGATCCCACAGTGCTTCACTATTAAATATTTTGAGTATTCTAAGGGAGTCTAGCGCACAGAGAGAGGGAGCAGATTTGAGGTAGGTCAGAGGAAGAAAAGGTGATTACCAGTCTATTTTCTGCTCCAAGCTGGGCATTTGGCATCCCATTGAGACAGCTGTCACTGTTCTGCGTGTGTACAGTTACAGGAAATCCATTCACTACACTACAGTTTTATGCTGGACACAAAGCCCTGGCCCACTGGAGTTAAATGGGTCTTGCTATGGATATCATTTGACCCAGTTCAGTTTTAGGGTTCTGATATTTTGACCAGTACTTTAACAACTTAAGTCAGCTCCTCACATGTAATTCTGTTCCTTCACAGCACAGGTAGGCACGTGTGTTACAGGTGATCAGTAACTGTCTTGCTACCCACTTCTCTGCTGGAGCCTTCTACCTGTATTTAATGTATTCACAAGGATTTTGCTTGTCATTTGATATTTCTGTAGGTATAAGCAAAGATAGGGCTGCTATTCTGACTTCAACATCTGGATCATCCTTTGACCAGTGTTTTCAAGCCAATGACTGTTCTGCTATTGCACAGGCGCTTGGTACATACTCTGTAGCAGAGCATCTGTACCACTCCTCCAGTTCAAAGCTACCTAATCTACTTGCAGCTTTTGTTAGATATCTGTGCGGGAATAGTGACAATTACTAGGTAACAAGAACAGAGAAGGGCTTGCAAACATCCCGGCACCAGAGAGAAGGCGGCTGATTCTGGACTAAAAGATAACAGGGAACAGTTACCATTCACATGCAACTGGGAATTAAGATCATTAAAGTAAATATATAATCTACAGGTAAGTATGATCCACAGCTAGGACACAATGACTTAGGTTTCCTTGATCATACCACTATGCAAGATCAAAAATGGTACTTGCAAAGAAAATGAAACGCTCATGATAGAATAGACTATTTCGGTTGGAAGGGACCTACAATGCTCATTTAGTCCAACTGCCTGACCACTTCAGGGCTGACCAAAAGCTAAAGCATGGTAAGGTCATTCTCCAAATGCCTTTTGAACACTGTCAGGCTTGCGGCATCGACTACCTCTCTAGGAAGCCTGTTCCAACATTTGACCACGCTCTCAGTAAAGAAATGCTTCCTAATGTTCAGTCTAAACATCCCCGGCACAGCTTTGAACCATTCCCACATGTCCTATCACAGCATTCGAGTACCTGAACATCCTTCTTAAATTGTGGCACCCAGAACTGCACACAAACCTCAAGGTGAGGCCACACCAACGCTGAATACAGTGGGATAATCGTGATCTCATAATACTTTTAAAAGAGAAAGTGTTGTTTTGATTGCAATGGATGGTTATTAAAGCATGTATTTTCATGGCCAGTTTCATCAGTTGTCTCATTTATCTCATACTTTTGTGTGTAGAAGAATTGCATATCTTATTACAAACAGTGGGAAAGATCGACAGAGTTTGAAAAATCCTAAAAGCTTCACTTTGCATATTATTTCTGTACAAGAGTTTTAGTGAGATTTATCTGAGTTTTTGACAAGATTATCAACTCTTTTAGCCTGCTTTCATCCCTACATAGCCACTTCTATTCATGGATAAACTGAGAAATTTATTCATTGAACTCTTTCGCAATACTCAGATAAAAGTTGTTATAACGAGGGAAATATTTTAAATAGAAAAAGCAATTGTACATAGTAAACAACCGTACTGACGCCTAGCAGTCACCTTTCTTAAGGTGAAAGTGCCACGCACGATAACAGCCTCAGTCCTGTTTTGGTTCACATGTCCTCCCTCCCCCATAAACCAGACATTTATCATCAGATGAATTTAAACGATCCTTGTTATCAAAAAGTCATAATGTCTTAGAAAGGCTTTCTTTGCTGCTCATTGTTTCTGCCCACACATACTCCGTATTTCTAACATTTGTGTAACCACCGCATCTTTCAAGCAGGCCTATGCCTACTTTGCACAAACTCCAGCCCGTTGCTGGCTGTGCTGCCTTTCCAATTACACACACTGAACAATGAGCCATTTTTTCCCTTTACCAACCCAGACTTCTAATAGAATTCATTTGAATTACTGTGTAAAATGTAATCAGATTGGTAATAGGTCACTTACAGAAATATGATTTTGCTTTCAGGATCTCTTTCCATTACACATTATTAGACCACACTTTTTATTTCTGTAATGCTGTGCAGTAGGGCGTTAAAGAAAGTATCAGCTACTACTGTGAATGTGGTGAAGTTACAAAACTAAAAAAGCACTTCTAATAATGTCATAATGATCAAAATGCTGGTCATGACTGTAGACCTCGAGCAGTTATTAGAGCAGCATCAAGCCATTCACCAAAGCTTTACTTTTTTTCATCTCTCAGCCCCTGTGTTGTTTTTGTTTGGTTTTTTGTTTTCTTTTTTCTTTTAATGAACCTGACATTTCTTGCTAAGCTTGCATTATGTAAAGAAATTGAGTTTAGTTATACTCTGGGCCTTTAAATAAGTAACGTTCAAATTACCGAAAAACAGGCTTCGAGATAACATTCCCACAAAAAAAATAAATTCTCCGGGTTTTAAATTCTCTCTGACAGAAACTTAGCCCATTTCTTCTTAAAATAAAACATTTGCTTAAGCTTGCATTCTCTATCAGACAGTGACATAACAGAATTCTGCAAGAATACAGTTTGTCTCTCATCCAGGGCTACTTTCAGGATTAGAGGCCTAAATTAGCAACTACAATATCAGAGTTAAAGTTGTTCAGTCAATTATGTTTATACAATAGTTACTAATCTAAAGCAAAAATATATACTGTGGAAACAGCTTCAATGGAGGAACGTCCACTAATGCCTCTAGCTTCATCGAGTCATCAAAAACTAGGACAGACAGGCTGATGTTAAGAAATGTGTCTCCATATAAAAAGTGCCTGTTTTCCTCATTAGACACAGATTTGTGTAATCTTGAAAAATGTGAAAATAACCTAATGAATTGTGATGTATTCTTCTGGGATTTAACTATTCAGAAGTGGTAAAATATCAATTAATATTTTCAGGGCTGATTGTGTGTGCTGGCCCTTTGTTCCCCTCTGCTGGCCTAAGGCAATCCGAAGGCAAGAAGAATTTCCCAAGTTAGGAAGAGGGATGGAGCGTATTAATAATAAGGTCAAGATTAGAAAAGGAAAAAAAAAAAAATTGCACAGAGAGCTTGCAAAAAACCCCACATCAAATATTTCCATTGTTTTTTGAACAGAACAACATACTGCTTAGATTGGGTTACAGAATTCTGATTTGTTGCATGTGACGGTGAATTGTAAAGGGGTACATAAAAATACAATTCTCTTAAAAGGAATCAAGAAAGGGAATGATACAGAGCAGCCTGTGGCATCTCAAGAATTTATCTTGGATACAGAAATATATTTAATTAGAGTGGCACCAGCTGTATCCCAGTGTGACATGAGGTGAGAAATTGAAAAAAAGAAGAAAAAAGTCAAGTTCACTTCTAGTTTGACTGCAACATTTTCTAAACTAAATGAATAGAAGGAGGGGTAAAGCCCTTGGATAAGTTCAGATTTCAGAGTAGATATTCTTGGTACATCTTATGAAGAAGTTCGTCTCCCGGAAGAGATATCTACCTCAAAAACTTGATAGCCACCTACTGTGTCTTCTCAGAGGTCTCCAGCATGGAGGTCTTAAGAACATACCCTTCCTTTCAGATGCACAATTCACCAACATAATGAAACGCTCGGCACTCGTACAGTCTTTGACGGTTTGGTGAGCTGAATGATTGGAAAACTGCTTTCAGGATACATCCCTGTGCCTAAAACAGCCCACGCATACAACGTGCAAGTGATCATTCTGACCAAGAACAGCATTCTGAGTTCAGCCCGTCAGAAATACAGAAATCATGTATGTCACTGTCACCTCCTATACTCCTACCAGCCAGAGCTAATCCTGCCTGCTTTTCTTACTTCAAACTGAGAAAGCACTAACTAAAGGGGGGCAAAAATCCCTAAACAAAACATGTTTTAAAAAAAAAGTGAAATAGGGAGCAATCAGGCTCATCAGTGCTATACGTCTAAAATTGATATACTGTGTTGTATTTTGAACATTAACAGAATCATAAAAACTAAATTTATGAACAACTCTCCGCAATTGCTGTGAAAGACCATACCCCACATGCTGTAAATCACTCATTCTTGCTAGAAAAGAACATTACATTATCATATTAGGCCCAAAGAGGTGGGTGTAAGGAGCATTACAGGCTAACCACAGAAGCACACTGTCTCCTGAAACCCGTGGTCTTAGCTGGCACCTGCCTTTCCTTTGAGATAATTTTACTTTACTCATCTGATTTTGATAGAATAAATGAATGCTTCAATCTTTGGAAAAAAAAAAATCAAAGTATATATAAGTATGTTTTGGCCTAGCTTATGCACCTTTTCAGGGATGCTTTCCCGATTACATCTGAAGAGACCAGCACTTCTAGGGAGGGCATTAAAACTACTTTTTTTCTCCCCTGTGATATCATGATCTCTAATAAGGACTCATCCAGGAATGAATCTGCTAAACATATAATCAAGGTAATCTCATACAATAAAATCCCAGAGGACATATATACCATCCAGACTATTAAAAACTGATTTTGCTTGGGCTCCATTCCTCACTGCTAAAGTGTTCTTATGATATGCTCTTCCTTGCCAATAACACTGAAAACCAATTATGAACACAACCACTAAAGAGCTTCTCCCTGATATTTTGCAATGTTGGTTTTTTTTTTAGCACCCCACAAATTTACATAGTTGTCCTTGTAAAGATAAAGTGGCAGAATGAATAGGCGAGACTATTGTTTTTGTTCGAGAAAATAAAAATCACTAAACTCCAAATATGTAATGAAAGAATAAGTGAAATTACAAAGCTTCAAATAAAGATGTAAAGAGACAGGGGAGAAAGGGAAGCTTTAGGATAGAAACACTGATTCAAGTTGAAAGAAAGGTATTTGCATGCAAGTATTTGACACCTTTCATGGCACTACACTTCCTGAGGAACATATGGGAGTTTTACAGTTTTGGGTTTGGTTTTTTTTTTTTTTCATTTATAATAAATTTACTGTTTATAGACACTGTCTGACAGGTTTCTAACAGCAGTCTTTCAGCTTAATATGTACTCAATAGCAACCTTTCTTGACAATACATATTCTAATCTTCTCTGTCCATTCTTCTAGAAATAAGAGTCTTGACATTTTGCTTACACAGAAACTTTCTGTCCTGAAAACTCTGGAAGCACTCAGCTAATTAGCATTTATGTACGCCTGTCTTGTTTCTGTAAGTGATTTACAAGATGTGCTCTGATTGTTCTTTAGTACCTGACATATTACTTTCTAACCGACCATATTTAATGCATTTAAATAAAGACATGAAATAATATCACAAGGAATGTGACTCAGCTATCAACTTTGTCACACACTGTAACACTGAAATTTTTGCTCCATTTTGCATTGGGTAATTAGAACTATTTCTTTTCTAATGGATGCATTTTTGAGACTAATGAACAGAAAAGATTCATTTTTCATATATGGTGACAGCAATCATCATTAGATGGTAAGCAGGCATCTAAAAACAGTTATCAACAATAGGACTATTAAAAGTTTATAGGATATGCTTTTTTTCAAATGAGTATTTGTTGTAGCTGCATGTTTAAAAGATTCCCCACTTTAAATATATTATAGGCAGCCTTTTGAATTCAGATAGTTTTTCTCATTGTCACAAATATGCAGATCATAGTGGTCCTGTCTTAAGATAGCACGCAACTTCCTGGCTAACATATGTAGCAAAAGATATTTTGGCAGATGTGACCCTTTGAAACAGTGAAGAACTTAAAAGAAACCATCCTAAAAAGCAGATCTGATGATTGTGGACAGATGTAAAATGGCAGTCTGTCTTCTAATGCTGAAGGATCACTTTTGTCAGAATTGGGGCGCGGAGGGAGACTCAAAAGATACAGATAAGTTAAAGAAAAAAAAACTCCTGTAGGCAAGCTCTCTTCTACCATCATAAAGAAACTGTTCATATTTTCACGTATCTTGTACCTATATAGACAAGCTTAAGCTCAAGTGATTGCTGCAAAGAGCATTTTCCTGCTGGAGCCAGCAGCAATGCTGGCAAACCCGTGACCTGAATTTTCCCAAGGTGAGGCTTTGGTTACTAGCATTGGTTTGGACAACCTCTCTAACCAAGACTGCTGGTAGCAGCTCTAAAATCCAGAAGGATAAAAGGAGTAACCAACTCCCTAGATTAAAAATGGCTGAGCAGAACTGAAAATTTCAGACCAGAAAAAAATGTATGGTTTTAAATCTAGTTTAACCCATTCTAGAATTACGATTATCAAAGTTACATTTTCTGCAGATTGCCAGGGATAATAGTGGTTTATAGCCTGTGACTGTGTCCCCCAAATCCAAAACTAAGCCTTATACCATGCCTGCTCCTGTTTTACCAGCAAGGAGTGTGCTTCCAAATT
The DNA here is from genome assembly GCF_900496995.4 of Aquila chrysaetos chrysaetos. NCBI lineage: Eukaryota > Metazoa > Chordata > Aves > Accipitriformes > Accipitridae > Aquila > Aquila chrysaetos. The sequence continues at coordinate 9,901,942 of NC_044012.1, forward strand.
ACATGTATTTACCCAAATCTGATACTGTCATCACCACCAGATCTTCTCTCTGCCAGAAAAAACAATGCAGTTTTTACAGTGAGAAGATTTCTGGAGCATAAACCTGTATCATGTTTCTTGTGCAATACATAGATGATCTAGTAAAAGAAAGAAAAGACATCTAGGTTTACGCATCCAGTACTAGGTCAGTACCACCTTACATTCAATAATTGCTGTTTTACATGTACAGATCATGTTGGTGACGAAACCCACATTTTTATAGTTTTTGAAATGTCTTTTCAACACATTGCATTTATCAAGGCATCTCCTTTCCATTTCCTGAAACAAGAAGCCTTAACCTATAACAGAAGCAAATATTTACGAGTACTTAAAATCAGTGGCTTATATCATGGTAATGACCAACCACTGCACGTAAAGCAGTAAACATCCAGCTCTAACAACCAGGTTTCAAATCTCCAAGAACTAGAATTGACAGGTTTTGTAGGTGAGGCTGCATTAGCAGAAATCAGGGAACAAGACAAACCTCAAATCCTAGAGTCTACCCTGCAGTAGTCCTAGAGCCATACTGGTGGCATGATCTGAAAGCAGCATAGCCATAGTCATGCTCCACAGAAACCAGAGTCCTTTAGTAGAAACAAGGTTTAGCAGAAGCAAATAACTGTATTGCTTCTACAACACATTTGAGCCTTTCATGCCTGCAGACAGTGCACAGTGGCACAGCTAATACACAAGTTTTGAGGAAGTACAGGAAGACAGAGAGAGATCAGCTTCATTTGCACCCCCACAATCCCCAAATCTAAGAGTTACCACCGAGCATGACCAACAGGAAACTAGTAACACCGGTCATTAATATAATAGCTTATTATATTGTTGTTCCCCACACTGCAACTGGAAATAATGTATTCTGAAGTTATACCTACAGTCTCAAATACATATTTATGAAGTTAAGAAAATAATACATCATCAGTTTTTTAAGTGTGTTTATGCCAACTATTCATCCCATTAACCTCTGGTAATTTATAACAAGCTGTCATATCATTAACACAATAAGTCAATAATCACTGTCACTACATTTTCAACCCTATGCTCACAATGTTCTCTGACTTCAGCAAGAGATATGATTAATGAAGCTTTTTCTTAGGCAGTAATACTTATATGCACTTTAACTTTTAGCAAATATTAAGTTTGGTTGATCACAGTACATGTTAAATTTTCTTTCTTTTGCATCCATTGCAAAGAGAACCAGGATGGCCACACTTGGAAAGTTATTTCATTTCATAGTATAATGGAAAAGGGATAATAAGAATCAAATGCTTGCCAAGATCTTTTTAAACTAGCATTTTGTTCATATATCCATTTTCTGTCAAAACAAACCTTCATTCAAAAACAAAACTACCTCTCTTCACTGTAGAAATAACCTTCACAATGCAAATAAATTCACTTCTCCAACCTTGCAAACAAATGCTTCCAGAAGCAACAAAAATAGTGAGAATCTTATTACCAGCTTTCCTGCTCCTTGCAGCAAGCTGGAGGCTTCGTCACCTAAAACTCTAAATAGCTGCAGAAAACCATCAGGAGCAACAGAGTTAGCCAACGTTGAGCACTTTTGAAAGCCAAGGTGGCATCAATTTTCTAGCTCACATCATTCAATGCTTAATTTTAATTTAAAAGTTAAGAGAGTCAAAGCTGCTCATCGTTTCACTGTCCCAAAAAGAAAGGGAAAGAGATTTAGATAATTAAAAAAAAAAAAAAAGCTAAAGAAATACTGAGATTTCCTTACTACAGTACTCCCTCTTGCTGCTCTTTCAGGATCTGAATTTATAACAGACAGTCAACTGAGACACAGATCTGTTTTTCATAAAGATGTCATTACTTTTTTATTAGAATGGTATTTTATATTGTTATGAAATTTGCGAGATTCACTGCTCCAACGGAATAATGCAGTATTTTTAAATGAAAATTCTTATCTATCATGTTAAATTAGTAACCCTGCCATGAACCAGCTCATGTCAGTGCTTTAAGCAAAGTAATCCTCCAGAACAAGTACTTAATAGACGAATTTACATATTAGAGTAAATTCAGAATACATCATTATGCTTTGTTGCAAAGGACTTAGGTGCAGAATAAAGAACCAAATCCATCAATGCTATGAACTATGTTGTCAACGTGGAGAGCAAGAAAAGCATGCAAATACATGCCTATATACTACTATATTTACTAGTGGACCAGGTTTTTATGCAACAGGAAAGGTCAGCTCAAAAAAAAATAATAGTTACAATAATTTCTGATTGGTAAGTTCCTTCTTTACCAGGACATGTAGCATTTAAAGATACTTCGTACATGCAACAGTTATATTAAATGGCCTTATGTCCTAACACTGTGAAGATCTAGAATAAACAAATGCAGTTTTAAAAATCTAACGATGACTTCTACTACGCAGGTGCTGGTTAAATGTAGATCTTTGAAGAACATCACCTACACGTATATATTTTTTTACCTGGTTTGACTGTTCTTTCTTCAGAGACTTGCTATGAAGTTTTCATTCAAACTTGTATGGAACGCTAATGTTAACTGGTGTAATAAAACAAACAAAACACCCAACAAAAAACCCCCATAAAACAAAAAACCAAAACACCCAACTCAGAATTAGTGGTTCAAAATCCCTGTGTAAGAGCCTAGATTTTGTTTATCTATTTAGAGAGAGCATGCACACAGGCATTACAGAAGATCCTTTCCTAAAACATGAAATAGAGTATCTTATATTTGAGGATTTCTTTGACAGACTTTAAAAATACATCACATTTACATTCTAAAAATGTTATTAGACCATTCAAAATATCTATGACATTTCTGCAGACACATGTTAATGAAATACTCCAGAGACTATGCTTTATGTTAAATTTATCTCCTCAAAGAAAATCCTACACTAATATATAACAAATATTTTCTCACTCCAAACGTAAAAAAGCAATGCTTATTAAATGCAAAGCTTTTTATTAATATGCTTTCAAAACCATCTTCTGAACATTTGTATTTATATCAGTAGTGTTTTATACCACCCCACTGTGAATAAAAGCTGCATGTTATTGTTTATTCAAAGGTAATTTTCAAAAAGTTTTGATCATCCTTGCAAGGGCCTTACAGTAGCCCTAACAAAAGTCTGTCTTAGGGTGCTAAAGATGACACAACGCACTGGAAGGACAGAGAAATAGCACTGACACACTGCAAGGTATAAATTCAAAACTGAGACTTAGTTGAGTCCCTGGACAGCAAGCAAAGCGCACTTACAGGTCGGAAACTGTTCAGCCTTATTCACTTTGCTAAGCACTATAGTAAAAATCTTCCCTCATGCTGAGCTAAGATCCAAGAAGCAGAGCAGCAAACAGAAAGGCAACAGAGAAGCACCGCGTGGCCCGACTACACCCTAGTGCACGTGGAGGATTTCAAATAACTCTCATTTCCAAACAGAAACAACAGATTAACCTGACGTTTGAGGCACATGCTTTTGATAGTAGAGAGCGAGTAGTTATTTCTGACCACACAGAAGTGAGATGCCAAAAAAACCCCAAACCAACCCACAAAGCTTAGCGCTGGAAGTGCTTATTCACACAGTGCTCTCACCAAGAAACGAAGCATGCATGCGGGCGTGCAGTGCTTGCTCTCTTCTTACAATCCACTCAAAGTACGCTGGGCCCCCCCTAACTCCTGCTGTCAGGCAGCACACCTCCTTTATAAAGCCAGCTTTATAAACTACAAGTAGACCTGGGTCAGCTGCTGGTCTAAGAAATGCTCTCCAGCCAACATTTGGACCAGCAAGTTCACAGTGAATTGCACATGGAGATCTGTTAATGGACAACTCTTTGTCATGTTTTCTGATCACCTCTGGACAAGGAAGAATCAATAATGTTTTCCTTGTTGCATGGAAAATTCACTTAAATATCCCTGAAAGTCCTGGCCTAAGCAGGGGAAGAATATTTTGTTTCCAAAGTAATTTAGAACCATTTATGTATCTGACGTGTGTGCGCATCTGTAGCTATCAGCTTTCCTTCGCTTATACTTGGGCAAATAAAAGAAAATAATATGATCTGTCAGGTACTGACTGTGAGTTTGTTAGAAGAAAATTAGAATGTTTTCCCATATACAAGGAAGATATTTTAAACAAATTATATCTCAATTAGCTAGACAATTCTGATTCCCATAACATGTCTGACACGTAGATGACAAAGGTCTGTTTTCACATTGGTAGGGGAGTACTTTCACCAACACTACCTGCACAGTGCAGAACACATGTTGACTTTCATTTCAAAGTGCATGCAGGGAAGTTGGAAACATTTTTTAAAAATAAGCAACCAAGCATTCACGTTTAATTTTTCATATTAAAATAGCATCTCTAAACATCTTTTCAGTGCCTAGAAGTAGAAGAGCACATGAAGAAAATTCAGTAGGTATGAAAAAAAAAAAAAAAAAGCGTTGTGCATCACAACCTGTACCCCCCATTCTGTCAGTTCTACTATGTTCCAACCAGTCTGTTTCATAAAGGTAGCCCTGAGTGAAAGACCCAGTGGGAAGCTACACCAATGCCTCCCATGAGACTGGGGGCAGAGATTTTTTTTTTTAATGAAAGAGGTAATTTTAGTAAAGATGCTTAGATGTTATCAAATTCAATTTCTCTAAACTTTGAAATCTGCATATTTTGTGTTGTTTTAAAGTCACTAACACATCTATATTGAGAAAGAAAAAGAAAATTCCAGAAATTACTTAACGCAGTCATCCCATAAATCAAAGCAATAGAAGTACCCCTTTTACCTCGCTAGAGTACTTATTTCAACTCTTCTCTACCTCTCACCTTCCAGTCCTCTTCTAAGCCCTACAAGATAAACGCCTTCTCTGCAGCAAGACTGAAAGTTATTGAATTCACAGTATTTTGGAAGGAAGGATGTTATTGTCCATGGTCCGGAGGCTCTCCCAGTGAATGTACTGCTACTGCCTTCTCTTTTGTGGTTGGGATTATCAGATCCAAGCCACCCTGCCCAGAGTGACCTCGAAGTACGGGCAGAGGTTGTAGAAGTGTTTCTCAAGAACAAAGAATCACCTTAATAAAAGATTTTTTGCTGAAGATTTTGTTATTTTGCAACACTATAATGAAGCTGTTCTACCCCCCAGTTTTTTGTTACTATTTTACATGCCTCCTTTTTGGACAAAGGACACCAAGGGACTGCCTTAATTATCCACCAGACACTCAGGACTAGGATGTCCACCTACATATTCCACTTGAAACCACAAATGCGGTGCCATGGGATTTTTGGTTTGCTTTTTAGGTTTATAAAGCAAAACAGCATTAGCCCTTGTACCTTCCAAATATTATAACCTGATATAGAATATCCCTCAGACTGAAGCTGTTAATTTTTCTCCCCCAAACATCTACCACAGTCATACTTTTGAACCCACTTTAGAAAATACCGTATGTTTGTGTGGATGATGTTTTCTCATAATAACCACAATAACTATGCTTATGCAAAAAGAAGAAATTTGCCCTGCAGAGGTAAAATAATAATAATATCAGAAGTTTGATACAGAGGAGTGTCTATTTCTATCTTTTACACAGGGCATAACAATAACGAAAGCCCATGTTTCCTGTGCAGAATGATAGCTTCCTTTAATACAACCCAGCTCTAGTTTTTAATGGGAAACTGTAATAGTGGTTAACCTTTAGGTCATCTTACATACATAGAATCCATAAACTGCTTTCTAAAATAATAAAATCATGCTTAAACAGGATGTGTACTCAACATATCAATGCACTGATATAAAATAACTGGTAGTTAAAAAAGACTCTTTATTTCACCCCACTATTAATTACTTAATTCTAAATATTTAGTATTTCACTTTAGGGCAACAAAACGCAAAACCTAAGAGATCATCTGAGAGGGGAATTACCTTACAGTTATTTTGGGTAAAATCTACTTACTGAATGAAAAAGATTTTCTTTTTCTTTTCTTTTTATCACTGTTTCCCTTTCAGATATCATATGCAGGAAGCTTGCAAAAAGGCACAGTATGTGAATTATCTTGAAAAGAGGCTGTCGTCTTAGGTTTATGGAAGTGGAATAAATCTCAAGCTTAAATAGAACCAGAATAATGACTTCCTTTATATTCTTTCAGCATAGCCTCCACAGCAAACACAAATCATCCGGGTGATATTAAAAAAATCAAACTGAAATAAAGGGGTATATGTTGCAGTCTTCGTATAGTTGAGAGGCTTGCACTGTTCTTTGAAAATATGATTAACCAAGTTCAACAAGTGAGTGAGCCAGTTAAATAAATACAACTTTCCCAACAAGTAATACTTGCTCAACTAGACTATTTATACCATGTATTAAAATTGCTATTTTCATGCCCACAAGGATCGATGCGACCACCATTTAGCAAAGGCACCAGACTTGCAGCGTAGGCACAGCAGATAGGGTTCCAGAACAATTCAGGACTTGACAGCTATTAAAGATGCCCCCTTCTTTATAGGGAACACCACATAAGGCACTTTACAAAGCATACGCCAACATGAATCCCAAACGGTAGGAACCATGTTTTATTGATGTCAATGACAGAACTACACTTCACTTAGTGGAGTCAGGATTGCACCCAGGAGCCACCTGTACAAAGGCTCTATGTGACAGAGCGCGTCTGTCCTACAACAAAGCACTATCCCTTTAGGAGGTCCCAGTCCTTAACGGAACTAAAATCTTCAAAACAAGCTGAGTACTGAGCAAGTGGCAGCAGTAAGGACCCGTGTGCTGTGCTGCTTTTCCAGAAAAACTTGTTACTGCAGTTTGGTAAGCACACAATTTACAGAATAAAATCTTTGGTTTGACTACTGCTATTAGGAACAAATCTTTACCGTTAGGAAACCAAAAAGATTCCGTATGCAAAAATATGCATAATGAGATCCTTGCCAGCCAGTGATGCCTCCTTGGCTCACAGGGCTGAGCATGGTCTCTGGACAGGCATCCAAGCATTCGGGACAAAAGGGAGACAACAAATTCTATCACTGATGTCCCTTTTGTAGTCATACAAGCAAGACTTTTGGTCCCTGCAAAGTTGGAGTCGTTGCTTCTAAAATAAATCTAAATAATGTATCTGTTGCAAATATAAAAGAATTGACAAAGAGTTCCTAAATGAACTGTATGCAACAGTTTATAATCCCATATTAAGAGTTTAATATAAAACACTCATCCTGAAGTACTGTTTGGTACCACAATCTCCTGCTATAGATAGAACCAGAAGTCCTCTGGTAAACTCAAAAGCTATGCCACCCTCAAGGTATCCTACAGTAGTGGGAATGTACATACAGCACCAATTCTTAAAAATGCCTTTTTAAAAATATTTTCAAGTGAACACTTACTGCCACTTTAAAGATTACACATGGAAGTGTTCTCACTCAGTGATTTCCCATGCACAGAGAGAATTTGCATTGCTTGAGGTGATTTCCACTTTGAAGAACTTTTAAATCACAGAGGAGCTGTCCCTGACAAAGATTTTTACATCTTTGGGTAACTACTTTCCCTTTGAGAGTTTTCTTGTTATTGTGTAATTCCCCTTTTGAAGATTTGCATAATGATGAAGAAGCGCCTTTGAAGATTTTCACATTGTTGGGATGGGAGCAACCCTTTGAAAAATGCTCACATCATGGAAGATCTACCTTCAGAATAGTGTGTATCAACAGGGTATTACCCTTCTCAAAAATAGCTTCATTGCTGTCTTAAATTAGGGAGATAGCCTGTACTTTCTTAATGCACAGAACTCTCTCACTTTGTAAAGCTCTTGGAAAATACATTACAAAAAATTTAGTTCTTTGTCTCCAGAAGTTCTAACAAGAATTACCAAATAGGAAACAGAGAGCTGATAAAAACATTACAAATTTTTACACGCAAAACAAGTAACCTGTCTCATTCCTATAACAGTGCACTGCAGCGTGAGAGAAAACATCTCACGAGAGAAAGACACAAGGCCAACTACCTGTTGGTGTTACATGGGGGCTTCTAACTAGAGCATTTATGATCTGATCCTTCAGGACATCAGCACTGAACTGCCACTTACTTGTTCAATTTTGTCTTGCAACAACCAAGTGGTTTTATTTAGACATTTGCATTTTACTTAGTTATACCAACCTATTCTAAAATGCTAGGTTTAACTTAAATACAACAAAATAATTTTGCAAGCTTGACTTAATAACCAAATTACACCCAAAACACTATTCACAAGATGTTTTCCATTTCCAATTAAGCCTGAGCATCCACTAGCACTTCCAAGTGAAAGAGCAGCCAGAAGAACCCTATTTTCCAATACTTCACAATGTAGCTAATATTCTGCAAGCAGCAGTTAAATCTCCTGGCTTGTTTTACATGCAGACAAATAGAACAGTTACTTGTGTAAGAAACTTTTTTTTATATACCGTTGTGGAATTCTAAAGTCTTCATTTAAAAAAGCATAACAGAATTCCCAAGAAATTTCAAAAAGATTAATTCTCCCCACAATGTACAATGCGTTACACCAGTCTGAAGTTAGTAATGCCTGAAATAAGACAAAGATAGCAACAGGAGAATCCTCTGAAGAATCCTCACGTATCTTGATGTCAGAAAAAGCACAGTTGACGTCAGAGAGTCATATTTTCAAAGCCTTCTCAATAAATCTGGATGTTTTCTTTAGCAGAAATTAGGTGTTTGCAGTCATTAGATGTGTTCGATAATGAGAACCTACGCGTTTGTCTGTGCTTCTACGTCTCCTGAAGTAGCAAAGAGCACTTCAATGTAATAGAGGAAAAAACTACTTGCTGGAGATCTCTTATTGGGCTTTTGCCAGAAGTTCTTGCTAGAAGTTGTTATATTTCTATAATATCTGACCAAAAAAAGTATCAAGATATAAAATTATGGAAACTAATGTGGAAGTGAGGAAGTCTAACTCCAAGATTTATCCAAATGCTACTCAAAATTCTGCCACTGTTTTCTGAGCAGGAAAAAAAGGACAAAAGCCCATTAGTGCAGCAGTGTGGAGGGGAGGCAGTGTCGGATGGGGAATAACTTCATTAAGAAAAGGAGAGGTTGGAAAATTTTTGTCTGTTGATTCAGTAGAAAATAAGGATTATTATGTCAACTGTAGTAAATATCCTGGGCAGGTTTTTTCATAGTGATTTTTCATAAATCACCATCAGGTGTGACTATATTAATTACTATGAAAAATAACATTATTTTCATATGCATGCTATGAGATCACTTTGTTTCTATAAGCATGAGCTTTGCAGTCAGGTATTATTTCCTGAAGGCCTCTGAAGGCTTCCTATTGCAATACCAAAGAAGTCATCCTTACAGAGCAAGGGAGGGCGAGAGAAGTTAAAGAAATGAGCATTAACGATCTCCATTCATTAGCAGAAAGCTGTTAAAGGTTTGTGGTGATTAATCATATTAAGTAACTATTGACCAGCCACAATTTAAAAAATATTTAGTTGCTTGTTCTAGAAAGCTGTAAATAGATACTTCATTTATTTTCATATAAACAATTTTGCTTGGTTAAAACCAAGTGTATTTTGACCTTTAAGCCTATAAATCTGATCTTTTTAGTACTATCTCCCCAAGTGCATGTCAGTTTATTTAACTACCATTATTTGAATACCCCAACCCCATCACAACCTTGAAATTCTCTCTTTGAACAGAGATGCACCTACGTGAAGTTTTAGTCTTTTTTCCCCAGCACCTTGCACTACCAGCTCCCACTATTTCTCATCCAGATATTTCTGAATATTTCAAACTGAAACACCATCTAACATTAGTTTCAACTGTTTGCCCACCAAAGCTATGATCCCTACATAATTTCTGTCAAAAAAAAAAAAAAAAAAAGAGTCTGTAATAAAGCCTCAAAATAAGGTAAAGCACAACAAGAACTTCTGGAAATGCTTCACAGAACTCCAGTTTCTCTCACTTGGATCCCACCAGCCAGTTAGAAAGCAGATTTCTGTTTTCTAACCAAAAGCTTCCCCACCCCCCCCAAAAAACCCACAACAAAAAGCAAAACACAAAACAACCCACCAAACTTTTTAAAATGAACTTTAAAAAATGTTATAGGTAGCTTTGGCCCCAGTAGCCCGTTGAGGTGGCAAAAAGAACTTAGCTCTTTCATTATGCTTCAAGTCAAGCTTTAGTTCAGGCACATTTCCCCAGAGGGGCACGTACCTTTTCTGGACAAGCTGAGGTTCTGTTGCAGCCCTATAGTCCATATGGCAAAGCTTCTCAAAAAGCAGGGAAACTGCCATCAGCAAGTTCTGACAATTCCTGGGCAGAGAGTGGAGGAGGAAAAAAACCAAACCCAAACAAAAACCAACAAACACACACAAAAAAAAAGAGGTGGATCTGGCAGAAGAGGCTTCTTATGACCCTGGGTAATGTAAGCTGATCACCATTCCCCAGTCTTAGTCAACCATTTTATACTCTCTACTTATTTCAGAGGAAGAAGAAAAGCACTCTCATACTTGCTCCCCTGATGAAACCTAAACACCCCTTTCCCCTCACTCCCCAAATCCAAATGATTATCACTAGTTCAGCAACATCTTACATAAATCATTGTTCACGCCAGTTCTGTCTCTCACTTCAGACCAAACCAATCCTTCCAGAAATAGCTTGCTCTTCAATAAACTTCAGTTGCGTTGTATATAACACACTGACCTCCGAGGATAGCAAGCACATCTCGTCTCCCTAGAGACAAAGCACTGCAGCCACTTCTAGCATTAAATCCTAGAGCCTTAAAAATTTACTAGTTTATGCTTTAAACATTAGTTCAGTGCTTAAATTGCAATAGCTTCAAAAGTGACTGCCCCCTCACAGAAGACCATAATGAGATCTTAGGGCTCTTGATTGCTATTAGTCACCTTCAAGGCAGAATGCATCACTCCCATCAGGTGCCCGAGAGCCTGTGATAAGTGAAACTAAGCTTCACTCACTCCAGCAAGGTTTGTAATGGTATACAAGGTTTTTTTAAGATGTAACAGTTGCCTAGTTCAGACACTGTACTTTTAAAGCATAGGTTATGGTTTAAAGCATGCAGCAGCTGAGACTGCCCTTAGATGTTACCAGAACATATAAGTTGCTTCATAATTAACAATAAATGTGCAAATACAGGGACAGATTTCAACTTCCCAAACAAAGGTCCTCACTGCACCTGTATCACCAAGAGTCCCTGCTACAGGCAGACTGCACAGACTATCCCTACTAACAGTATCATCCTCTGCACAAAGAGAAAGCAAGCAACTGGCTTTAGTTACATTTTGGGTCAGCAGTACAACAACCCTTCTCGCTTCTTATTCAGATCCCATCAGGTCAGGTATACTGTAGATTTCAATCTTCTTTTTAAAGTACAACTTCACGATGCCCTCGATACTTTCAAACATCTTCATATACACTTGTATCACAAGAGATGTTGTGGATGTATCAGCTCCGTGTTTTGGTTTAGGTATTGTCAAAGAGAACGTTTCAAATGAACAAAACCCTAGAAACAGTTTTATGATTTGTTATCATGGATAGGTATGGAAATTTTCCCATAACTTCCATAGCTTTCCTCTGATATTCAACATTGTTTTGACAAAACCAAACTTTGTGTGCATTTTTTTTAGTTTTGAGTGAAACATTTTCCAGGAACACTTCTTAGGGTCACAGTGAAACTTACACAGGGATAAGTGACAGAGAATCACTATGAGCAAACTGCTCCACTGCTGGGAACAAGAAAACCTGAGGTTTCTCAGGTTTTTGTCCATCCTGGAACAAACGACTGGACTAGGAGTATGCAACAGTAGACATTCAGCTACAAAGTGTTGACAAGTTTGTAGATATGTTCCACACAAACACATTTTTCATGAAATTCAAGTATTTTTGGTTCTTTTATTTTACTAAAGAAACACAAACAAACTGCATGAAAGGCTTCAATTCCAACAGATGTACCAGCCAGTGAGCCGAAATCAACCTTAGTTCGTGTCTAAAAAAAACCCCCAAAACAACCCCAAAACCAAAACACCCTTTAGTGTAAATATGCATTTAATTGTTCTCACCTTGCTTCCTTATCCTTACCGTTTAGAAAATATAAGGCCATGAAAGTAATTAAGTATTTACATACCCACCACCTCTCCACACAATTACATAAACAGGATAATAGAGAATTCCAGGTTTACTCACATATTTGCCTTTTACAGAGCTTACATACCAGTAAGAAATGAAAATATTTGAAGTGAAATTAGTTTTGTGCTGACAACTCATACAAATTATGGGACTTCAATTTGAGTTTGTTTAGGTGATGGAGAACAGCACCTAACCTTTCAGCTCTCCTGTTCCAAGAGAGAATCATCCTGAAAATATAGCCAGAGCAATGAACTGCCTCTTTCACTAAAAAGAAGGTTATTTACGTTACTTGGGACCGAGGCACAGCTTAACAAACTATTACAGAATGGTATCTTTGATTTTAAATTAAATGTCAAGCATAGTTATACAGTGGTGAAGTACCCTCAGCTGTCTGGCAAAAGCATAACGTATTACATGCAAAACGTAAGGAGATAAGATAGAAAAAAACCAACCAACCCGAAAACCTGAACTGCAGAAGGAATGATCCCAGAATAGAGACAGACGCACATTGTGACTCCAATTTACTCCGATGCCCTGCTGTAACGTGGCCGGTCTGCTTCCAGGGAGCCCGCACTGGTATGAAAGGAAGAGAGGGCACGAGTTCAGAGTTCGTATGAGAACGGGAAGATTTACAAACATAAGCAAGAACCTTCAAACCTGTATTACTGAACTATTCATAAAAAAACCCAGAAAAATTAATTTGCATGTAACTCACCTAATTTACCTACTCAGTTCCAACACCTAAACATTTTTGTAGGGTAGGTGGTACATACAGCGTAAGGAAAACAAAGTCACAAGTACACTTGTCCGCAGGTACGAACGTGATCTTTAATAGCCAAAAATACATTATGCCGCTTCACAAAGTCTCTGCCAGAGTCGCAATGCCACTGAGGTAGTTCAACAGTGAAGCCTGGCGTACCACTGGGCTGTACTGGGGGTCCGTGCCCAGGTGTCAGCCATGGGGCTGCAGGGGCCTCTGTGAGGAGAGAGCAGGGCCGCCCAGTTCCGCAGCAGCCCCACCACCACCAGGCACAGCTGAGCCCCTCAGCACCGCTGGGGAAATATACTTAAGAATAGCAAAAGACTGCATAGCAGTGAGGGAAAAAAAAAAAAAAAAACAACAACCAGGAAGCAACCCTGAAAACACCAAAATCAGAGAAGGAGAGCCATATTATCCATCAGACAGAAGACAGATTTGATACAACAGACTACAAGCTCGACTCCAAGTAGTAGCAACCCACTGCCTTATTAACGGCCCCCATGTCTTGTCACTAACCACCACAGAAACCGCAATCCTTATGCCACCGCAGAAAACTCTATTTCAGATGCCACCACTGCACAGGGGGAATGGGCGTATTTTGGCTGTGTGATGACATTCAGACCTTCCACCCTTTCTTAATTCTTTTTGTACATGTGCCAATAAATGATCGGGAGCTTCAAATAACAATCAGTATTCCATTCTAGTGATGGTCTGGCTCTATGATTTATGCTATCTGAAGATGTCACATAAAATGTTTTACGCAAAGATCATCTTAATAGAAAGCAATACTAAAAGAAAGGTAAAGACCTGGTGTCATTCTTCAGTCTTGTTTCAGTGGGTGAAATGGAGGATTTAATCCGCCTACCAAATAAAATGAAAGTTTCATGTGGTCGTGACTGATCTACACAGATTTCATAGTCTCAAGAGTCAACACAGCAGTTTAAATTTTGAAGCATATGGCTTTTACAGCTTCAGTTAATTTGGGCATTTTTACTATGAAAACATTTAAAACACCTGTCATTTTTAACTTATGAAGTTATTATCAAGTTCAGCTAACAACAGAATATTGCATATTACTGAAATAATTAGTAACCCATTTTCTCAAAAGGCTGAATTTTTTTTAAGAACGTGACAATAGGTCCTTTAATCTTCATAACTCTTTCAGGATCCAGTATTGAGAATTTAATTTCCAAAAGTCACAGATGACAACCTGCTGCAATCTCACCTTTGCCTGACAAATTACTGCTAATGCCATGAGAATGCTCATCCAGATGCTGATCTGTTGCTTATTCAACCACTATAGTTTCTAATTGGAGTCAAGTACTTACGAAAATTTTTATACTCAAGCTTGAGTTAGTTATCCATTTTCTGAAGGAAAGCTAATAACTCTTAGAACTCTCACTCCACTTACTTAACAGCAAACTCAGAAACACAAGATTGCACTGCTAAGCATCCCATCATTGGGCAGTGTTTCCCGTTAACTTCACACGGGGCTATCCTTATTTCTGTGACTGCGTTGCCATTGACTTTATTATAATCTATCCTAATCGCTTTACCTACAGTAAGACAGACTCTCGACTGTGTTATAGATATTCGAGCAGTACGTTTGTCTTACTCTACTTTATGTATCATGGCTTATATTTATAGCCATAAACTATATCCCATATAATTTTACTGTATATTACTCTTATCTAATTGTATGAACTGCATAAATTAGATTTATAAAAGTATATTCCTGTCCCTTATAAAACATTTTAAAGCTATTATCTTAGCATTCTTGAGCTTTTAGAAAATGCTCAAAACCAGAAACTTTTCTACAAACCTCCACTGAAATTGCAAAACCAGAAGGGATGCCGCTGACTTTCAGTGAGGTTTGGATGCATCATGGTGCAATCACCTGTGCAGCATGGAGACAGCCCAGATAATCTCTGGGGACATGTATAAAGGTAATATGATATTCAATGTAAATAAAGCGGAAGAAAGTTATTACACCCAAGACTGAAGAGAGAGCTAAAGTCAACAGCAGGTTGACCTCCTACTCACCATAAGGTTTATCTTCCCACTGTACACCAAGAAGGACAAGTCTTGGAATAGATCCCAAGCACTCTCTGAGAAACATTTACTTGAGTAACTACTTCTGACACAACAGGACCATATAATTGATAATTTAGACACATGAAAGACTAAATACAGATATTTGTACCTGCTATCCATATCTAAAAGCATTATTTTAAAACTGTAGTTAAAGTATTAAAATGAAGCAAATACATATCAAAGTCAACCTATCTTCATTCTGAAATACTGCCAGGCAACCTTTCTGAGGATCTTTTAATAACATGCCATGTTCTTCCTCTTGGTGAAGGGGGAATCATGCCTGTAGGAAAACTTTGGTGCATCAGGTAACACCAGGAGGTCAGTATGAAGAAGAACATGAGGCATTGTATAAACATTTCAGGATCAAAATACTTTCAGGTTGTTATTGAAGGAATTGGGATAAATCGAATGAAAAAAAATTCAGCCAACCCCCATTAGCATCCTTCATACAGGCTGTTTGCTTCAAGAGATAGCACTATCCATTGTAAAGAAATATTAAATCAATGGTCCACTATTTAACAGGGGGAGCCACGCTATTGGATTTGGTTTTTTTCTTCAGATTAACAATAAAAGTTGCTATTTAAAGGATACTAAAAAATAATTCTTCTAAAAGATGTTTGTACTGGTTCTTAATCAAGTTCAGTTTAGGTTATTATACACCAGTTGGCTTCACTCCACTTGTTTTATTACTCTTCTGTTTCTGAATTCTTCTGCAGTGTCGCTCTTCAGCTGATCAGCTCCTGAACCCATGAAGAGGTTGCAAAAAGTATCTCCATGTGCTCATTCTCTCCCCTACAAGTGGGTGAAGAGATGTAACCAACGGCTCCGAAAAACTGAAATGCTGAAAGACTGCTACATAAATCCAAATTTCTATCTACTTTCTTTAAAAAAAAAAAAAAAAAAAAAAAAAGAAAAGAAAAAAGTCAATATAATGATTTTCCTTGAAGCAAATAGAGCCCAGGCAGTTAGGGGATAAAGACTTTACCCTTTTTAAGTTAACACCATTCAACTACTATCTCCCTAATAACTTCTGGCTATAGCAGTGACTTCTAGATATTTATATACTTAATCCTACTTTATCCAACAGGCATGGAAGCCAGCATAATTTTGCAGGGAAATGCAGGCCTCTTCTTAAAGACACACTGTGGTAAATAAGATCAATAACTTTTCATTTCTTACAGGACCCGGTGACAGGGCACACTGCAGTCAGACATTATTTACATGTGAAGCAATGACTGAAACCATGATGATTCTGGATATGTTAATAGTCCTGTCATTAAAGTACATATCCACTGCACAGCCCCAATGGAATCTAAACACGCATCCTATCAGTCCTGCATCTGATTACTTGCTCTACCAAGGAAAAAAAAAAAAAAAAAAAAGGTAGTAAAAAAAGACTTGACAATGAGACATGTCAGAGAATAGCAAAAAGGCAGCAGTCGTTCAAGTCTAAAAAAAAATAGCCTAAATGTATAGTAAGCAAAGAAAGTTCTTTATTTTTTGCTATAAATCCAGAGTGAATTAAAGCTTTTAGTAAAGCTTTTCTGAACTCAAGAGATTAAATTTAACATTTTATAGCTTTATTATGTAACTGTGTTTGAGATTGCAGTGCACAGATTGTTCTAAGGGTGCAAGAAAGTTGTTTTGTTGTATGATGTTCACAAGGTTCCCCCCCCCATATTAAGTAATCACAAAACCACTTGCCACATGTAAACAAAGAAATTCACAATATTTATTCTGCCCCAAGGATGCCATTCATAGACAGAAAAAAAGATAAAGTCTCTTGCCTTAAGAATGGGAAAACTTTGAAACATGCGCTTCGATTTGTTAAGGACATGCTAACGTGTTGCCCATAGTAAATTACACAACATGAAGGTACAGAAGAGAGGTTCCTAGAAAAAAGGAAGGAAAGATTCGACAGTGAAATTAAGTGGGGAACTAATTATTCCAGTAACTTTTCTTTAATGTACTTCAAGATTAAGAGCATAGTGGGAAGGAACTTTTGTTTAAAGAGCCATTTTTTCTAAAGATAATCCCCTACAGGAACTTGAAAACAGCTTAAAACTGTGCTTGCAGAAAAAAAAAAAATGTATAGGTTTTAGAAGCTAGATTGATTACCTGCAGGGACATCAAACATTCAGAAGTCGCTACTACTGCCAAAGTAAGTTTTTAAATTATTTTATTATTGACCCATTGGTCAATTAAAACATCTTTATTTTGCATTTTCTGCCTGAAAATAAAAGCCATTTGGGAACAATAGCATGTTTGAAAGCTAACAACAAGGAACTTTTAAAATGTCTGTAACCAAGTTTAGCTTTGTTTTAAATTAAAGAGTTCTTAATGAGGCAGGTTTGTTTTCATTTGGTTTTTTTTTTTTTTTTTTTTAAATTTGATTATAAGGACCCTGTTCCTCCTATCACTGCTATCCTGCTCACCACCATAACACTAGCCTAGACAGCACTTCTGCTGAGATAGTTAAGCTACTGTAAGGACTAATTACTATCTTCAGGCCAAAAATAGGTGTACACCACTTTCAGTAGGCAGTTGGCATTTCATTATTTAGGGATGACATATAATTACAGCGTTACATCCAAAGGTTAAAATTCTAGCATGCTGCCGACAATTTTAAGTGATATACTGAAAAGCCACTATCGTTATTTATAATGGCTTCCCAGCTGCAAAGTGTGGTGGATGGCACAAATTAAATGTTTGCTGAGAGAAAACCTTCTCTAGCAATAACAAAGTAAACAACAAACTACAGATGGTTAGCCAAAAATTAACTGAACTGTAACCAGAAATGAGTCTGGAAGGCCCCTTTACTGCCATTCAGAAGTCAGTCTGCAGACTATCCATAAGAGCAAGTTGGAAATTTCTCATTTCTGAGCAATGTCCATGGAAAAAACACTTCATACCGTGTAAGCAAGCTGTACTCTTTTCATACCACGTAAGCAAGTTGTATTCTTCCAGCTCCATACCTTACTTTTCTTACGGGGTACAAACTTAATTGCCTCATTTGCAATCATTTGTAATCTTGTCCTTTGCAGGCTGGCATAGTGAAAGCTGCTGCGCAAGGAATACAAACAACTGTTTCTTATAACCGACACACATAGTGTAAGCCCTGCTGGAGGGACATGCTAAGATAAAAGTGTACAAGAACATTCGACTTCTAGGAACCAACAGCAAAGCGCTGACCTCATCAAGGGAAGGCAGGCCAGAGTTTCATTTGCGGGCTGAGTAACAGTACAGAACATAACTAACTCAACAGAAAATAATACTTACACAATGCCTAAGGACTGCATTGTAGCTGTGCACACTACACACAGTGATGAAACTTAGGGAGATTTCTCACCCTGGAAGTCACGGTCAAACAGCGACCTCATCTTTACTCCCAAAATAGAGTCTAAATGGACCCATCTTCAAACGTATTATTTTCACACCGACGGGTTAAAAAAAAAAAACCAACCAAACAAACAAAAAACCCCACTAACCAAATTCTTCTCTATCATCCTTTAGTTCTTTGATTGTCTTGGAAATGAAAGAGAAAATAATGGTCTGGAGTATCTTAAGACACTGAATAGCCAACACAGTCCTGACTGAGCTGAACATCAGCATCTATTACTTCCATAGAGAGAACAATCAATTTAAACACCTAACAAATGTGTTCAAGAAATAGTTAATTTGATACATATTTCCCTGAGGGATGCAGTCTTAGAACAGATATTTAAAAACAAACAAACAAAAAAAACCCAACAACAAAAAAATCAACAACAGTAACATGGGGGTTATGGCAAAAAAAGTAATTCAAATTTCTCCCCTTAACATTCTGACTTAATACCTCTTTTTCTTATTTACTGCTTAAAATTTAAGTATCCTTAAAGTACTGAAAAATAAAACTGTTCTATTTCAGCAATAGGCTCTTTAGACATTGGAAAATCACACCTGTTCCAGGGAAACCTCAAGTGTGTTTTGACACACACTGAGCCAGACAAAATGATTCTGCCACTTCTTTACAGAGCAAGTGACAACATTATTTTGAAGTTCTAGAAGAAGCAATAGACAACAGGTAACCTCCAGGAAGCGCACAGACTTACAAGTAGCACACCATTTTGGCACTATACTCCGAGCTGTGGACAAGACTGCCACCTCACTGATAGCACTCATCAACTCTAGTGACAATTCAGACCTTCCATCATAGCAGTAACTCGCTGCTTCGCAAAGTACTCACGTACTTTGAGATACTTGCTCTTTGTACATCCTTTACTACTAAATCAACAATGTTATGGTTTTTTTATGCTCTGCTTAGCATTACACCAGTGTGGTAGGAAGTTCATTCAACAGGCAGGTGGTTTGAAACTATAGTTTATACCACAAAGATAATGGAGCTACTGAAGAAGCTGTTTTGGAGATTACCACTAGGTCATCAGAGCAACTTAACTCTTGATTTCAGACTCGCTTTGGGGTTCACATGGGTTTGAAAAGGGGAAAAAACCCAATAATTTTTGAGCTTTTAAAATTCCATTTACACAATCCAGTATCTCAGAATTTGAAAAATCAAACAAATTATTTAAAATATTTCTATTACAAAGTACAAAGAGAAAGAGAAAACAAGAAAAATTGAAACCCCACTAGAAGTCCTCTTCAGAAGAAAATACTACTACCATACTGTCATAAAGTAGTACAAATTGTTTCTCTCTTGAAACAGCAGTGGACCATTCAGTACAGCTAGAACAGCAACGCAATCAACTCATGACATTTTTGAGAAATCAGCAGCAGCCAAGGCCTTCAATTCTGCCAACACAAATATAACCCAAATCTCCATACAGTGGGTCTGTCTCACCTAGAGTGCGTATGAAGTACTGTGCAAAACAAGTCCTTCTGAGCTCAGTTTGAAAACCAAGAATTCTTATAGTTTCTTTACTGTAACAAAGGCAAATAGGTTTTTTTAATTACTTGAAACAAAGCCATTTTTGCCTCACACTGTTCATTGGAAAAGGTGGTAATTTAAAACATAAACATTTGAGCACATTTACATTGCTCCTCTGAGATGCGAGAAAGAAGATAGTGTTTGTTTTTCCAGAAAGCTCACAGATGCATTTGACTATATTTTTCTCGTAATTTTTAATCTCTTTTTTAAAAAAAGACAGACTTTTTCACATGCAAACCCACTGACACACAAATAACAAGAACCATGAAGGTACCTACTCCTTTGAGTGGGACATCTTTCCCCATTTCACTCACAGATAGGAGTGGATTTTCAAAGGACTTCATTGGAGTACCTAAACTGAATTGGACAGATTTTCAAAATGCTCAGCAGTCAACAGCTCTTGTTTACAATACTTGACAGTTAATGAACATGGAGATATTATGAAAATATTTTGAAAATTTACTAGATCCTTATGTTGGGACCATTCTTTTTCCTTTGCATCCATTTGCCCTTTTAGTTCTTTAGCATCTGAGCCAACTCTTTTAGTACTGGTTTCTCCTTAGAAGCTTTTGTCAAGAAACTTCTGTCAGCTTAGAGTCATCTGTGAGCCAAAGAGGAGGAATTCAGGTTCACATACTGCAATTTTGTCACATCTTGATATTCTTTCATTCTTTAGTGTGTCCTTGACACTTCGCAGATATTCACTGGCTTCTCCCCAAAATGATCTCCTGGACCTACCACATAGCTGAAAAGCTGATTTATTTCCTAGATCGTGTTTGGTGCCACTACCCTCGGGCAGGCAACATTGACAAAGAAATTAACTCTTGTCCTTGTTGTGTTTTTGTTTTACAAGGAAGGACGTTTCAGCTGGGTTGAGACACTAGTTGGAGAAACTCAACAGAGTATGAGAAACAGGACAAGACTGGGATAAAAGCCTTTGAGATACTAACAATCTCTCCCTCAACCTTGCTGCAGCTCTTCTTTATGAGATGCCCAAGTCTCAATGAGCTACAGCTATATTTACATTTTCCTTTTCTTTTTCTTGTCCACATAAGCTATATTCTCAGTAGCATACCCAGTTCTACATTAAGTTCTGCCAAAGCCTTAGAGGGACATGGCAATGAAAAGAAATACAGAAAAACGAAGTTCATAAATTCTAAATTATTTTAAATCAAACCAATTAGGAAATATGAGGAGTAAAAAAAATTTTCAGAGCTGAAAGGACATATCTTTGTTAATAGAAACTTTCTGACCCATGGTAGGAGGTAGTATATCAAATGTTAAGGTGGGGAACAAGATAGGCATGGTAGGTTGACCCTGGCTGGACACCAGGTGCCCACAAAAGCTGCTCTATCAGTCCCCCCCTCAGCTGGGCAGGGAAGAGGAAATAAAACAGAAGGCTCATGGATCAAGATAAGGACAGGGAGAGATCACTCACCAATTACCATCATGGGCAAAACAGACTCAACTTGGGGAAAATGAATTTAATTTATCACCAATCAAATCAGATTAGGGTAATGAGAAATAAAACCAAATCTTAAAAGAATATCTTTCCCCTACCTCTCCCTTCTTCTCGGGCTCACCTCCACTCCCAACTTTCTCTACACTCTCCCCCCACAGCAGCGCAGGGGGACAGGCAATGGGGGTTGGGGTCAGTTCATCACACGTTGTCTCTGCTGCTCCTTCCTCCTCAGGGGGAGGACTCCTCACACTCTTCCTCTGCTCCACTGTGGGGTCCCTCCCACGGGAGACAGTCTTTCATGAACTTCTCCAGCAAGAGTCCTTCCCACAGGCTGCAGTTCTTCAGGCACAGACTGCTCCAGCATGGGTCCCCCACGGGGTCACAATTCCTGCCAGCAAACCTGCTCCAACGTGGGCTTCCCACAGGGTCACAGCCTCCTTTGGGCATCCCCCTGCTCTGGCGTGGGGTCCTCCCCGGACTGCAGGTGGAGATCTGCTCCACCGTGGACCTCCCTGGGCTGCAGGGGGACAGCCTGCCTCGCCATGGTCTTCCCCACGGGCTGCAGGGGAATCTCTGCTCCGGCGCCTGGAGCACCTCCTCCCCTCCTTCCTCACTGACCTGGGGTCTGCAGGGTTGTTTCACATCTTCTCACTCCTCTCTCCAGCTGCAGTTTCTATTGCGCAGCAACTTTTCCCCCTTCTTAAATACGTTATCCCAGAGGTGCTACCACCATTACTGATGGGCTCGGCCTTGGCCAGCGGCAGGTCCATCTTGGAGCCGGCTGGCATTGGCTCTGTCGGACATAGGGGAACCTTCTAGCAGCTTCTCCCAGAAGCCACCTCTGTAGCCCCCCAGCTACCAAAACCTTGCCACGCAAACCCAGTATAATAGGTTATGTTCAGTAGGTTGAAACAAACAGATTTCTAAACATTACTACCAATGAGCTACACATACTCTTGAGACATGTTCACCAGGCTGCATTTAGACATGACTTAGTATCTAAATGGTATAGAAATAACTTTTATCTCCAAAGCAACTAGGGAAAAAATATATTTAAAAAAAGAAATCACTATTAGGTGCCATATGCAAAAGCAACACTTTAATATTTAAAGTACTCTTCTTCTTAAATTAAGAAAATATTTGCAGCCATGAGTAGAGAGTTTAGTCTGAAAATACTTTAGATGTTTTTGTCTTCTACCTACTCCAAAGCAATTGTATGCCAAGGTGTTCTTTGCTTCAAAATTTCTTAATTGTTAAAAGCACAGTTTAGAAAATAAAGGTTTGTAAAAGCAATTTTAAAATTTTCAGCAAGAATAATTTTCAAGCAGCGTCTAAAATAATATAGAACAACAGTGCTTTTTAGAAATATTGTTTTCCCTCTGCTTGCCTGTCATATTATAAGGAACAGGGAGAAAAGGGTAAATCCAAAAAATCAAAAGCATTAGTCACCATATGCAGCATTCAGCTTATTAAGAACATAAGAAGGCCTAACCATTTTCTGAAACCTTTCCATTTTTTGGTTTCTTTCATCCTTGCAAGCTAAATCCAGAACTTCTCTGAGGTTAAAATAATCCTGCCAAAACATCTTGAGCCAAATAATGCCTCAGACTTTAGTAAGAGCTGCACATGTATGTTTAAGAGCAGAAAGCGCACTGCAGCATTTATAGCATCCTGTGTGACTAGAAAATGAGTTCAGTTCTAAAACCCTATTGCAATGTGTGCTCTGAGTGCAAGTGTGCAACAGGTAAGGCTTCAAGTCTCTCACAATTCCTTTCCTGCAGATCCTTCTGTGACACTTCATTTACTAGATTGCAACGTATAACACATTCTTCCCCGTACACTTGCAGGCATAATAATAGAAGCACAATAAACTGCTTAATTTATACACTTACTAGTACAAAGAAGGTAACTCACCACGCTACCTGACTTGAGCTATAAGAGTTTTCCCTGTTCTCTGAAGAAAGTAAGATTGTTTGATATCATTTCTATTCTTTAGTCATTAAGAATGCATACATCAAAGATGGCTTGTAATTATTCTTTTAAAATCATAGCACTCAAGGGAAGAGTTACTAAAGATCCTGACTCTTCAGAGACTGCATTCATACTGCTACACTTAGACACCTCAGAAGAGGATTTACACATTTCAAGATTCTTTCTTGTCATACAAAGGGCTGTTCCTCAGAACCTTATAACCTAAACATGTAGCTTAGTCTACGGTAGTTTGACCACCTAATGTTTGCTACGTTGATCCCAACTGTTTCCAAGATGGAGCTACAGCAGGTATACTGCCATTTCACTCTCCTCTGCCTGGTACTGCATCTGCAGCTTCCAAAAACATTACCTGCAACAAACAGTTAACAAATAAAGGAACTGTGAAACATATGGTTAAAGAGGCATTGTTTCAGAGCAGATACAGGAATTTAAGATGGGAAGCATTAATGTAAACATATTTTCCTGTGGCTACATAGTTATTTAGATCAAAACTAGTAAGAAAGATTCAATAGAGCTGGATGAAGATGACTGAGCACCCAATACCAATGCATAACCTGTAGTTCGAATTCTCCACGGGTTGGATTAGTAATGCTTACTCCTCAAGGAGTTATATTCAGAGATTCCTATTCAATTTGAAACACCACAAGAAGGAAATTCATTTCAAAAAGTGAGTCTGGAAAGGTTTAGCACTAGAGCTCATCAGCAGCAAATGCAGAGTGGCCCAGTCAGAGGCAGGCAGCAATACACAGGTTAAGCTTTCTTCATTCCTCCACTGCGGATCATGTGTGTTACCCAGAGACACCTGCAGTAAGAAGGTAATGACAAGTACTGGCAATGTACACCTCTAACGATATGATACAAGGAGAAAGTTGGATGTTTTGGACCTTGTTAGAGAAGATTAAATCTTTTCCAGGTAAAACATTGTAAATTACCTTTACTGATGTGCAAAGAAACCAATGCTTTTAGAATCATCATATTTCAGATTTTCAGAAAAGATCAGATCTCATTAGGTATTTCATTTTATTTGGGGGGAAGGCTCCAATATCTGACATGCTAAGTTGTGCTGAAGGTTTGGCTGTGTGTGTGTAAAAATCTGACCTTCTTCAGACTGTGTCTGATCTCCATAAGGATTACATAAGAGACTGCTTCCCTTTTGTCAAGGTACTTCAACTCCCTGGTTTATCCCTACAGTGGAAAAATACAGTTTAAAAAAAAAAAAAAAAAAAAAAAAAAAAAAAAACAGAAAAACATTTTACTATCTATGCAGTAGAAAAATTTCTTTAAAAATATTCATCATTTATAAATCTTCATTTTACATATTTACATGCAATTTCATCAAAATGTTTTCTGAAAACATAAGCCAAATATGAGAACAGATTAAAAAAATACATTTGTACTCATTTTTCCAGAAATTGTCAAAATAAAATTATCTTGATTTCAACAAAAGTGTGTCTTTTCTCTGGTTTAGAAGTAAAAGGAATATAGATAATAGTGGCTCAAGTGCGAGCCAAGTCTAACAAAAAGAAAACAAACAACCAACCAAACAAAAAAACCCATCTATTGCTTATATGGTCCTGTGCATAACACTGAATACAGCAGGTATAATGGCAGAAGAGCAAAAACACAGAACATTTTTTTAATCCAGACTTAATTAAAAAAATGGTTTGGACCAAAAGTTATTTTTAATTTCTTCTGGCTAAACAGAAAACAAGACTACTAGATTTTAACAAGTACATATTTCAACTTGAAATTAGTGAAAATTGTATCAAAATTATAGTAAAACTGAAATTATTTTAATATAGCCACAAAAATAACATTTTAAAAAAAATAAAGTTTAATTTAAAAATCTGTTAAAATTCTGAAAGATGTCTTTTTTCTCCATTTGTTCTAGCCACAGTAAAAATTTAGCCCACATCCTTCAAAAGGAGGATTTTCTGTGTATTTATCAGCTGCAATCAAAAGGTTTCACATAGAAATTCATTAAAAATGTTTACGTTTTGGTCAAATGGTGGTTCTTCCAAATAAAATTCAATATAATTCCTAAATAAGATCAGGTTGCAATGTTAGCACAACCAGCCACTAATTCCCACCTACCCTGCATTCCTAGAACAAAGGTTCTGGAGGGCTGAAATAAAAAAAGCAACCAGGATGAAGGAGAACCTGGTTTTACCTGATAAAGAAAGATGACAATGAAAATTTATGGTAAGCTATTAAATAAAACCTTATGCGGGATACTATAAAAAGCGTAATAAGGGTAGCTGCTTTTCATTCTTGTAAAAACAGCCATCTATTTTCTGTACATGAATATAAGATACTTCCTCCCATCACCTCATCTAATCTGCTTAAAATAGTAAATCAACAGTCTATCAGCCTCTGTTGAAAAAAAAAGTTGTACATCAAAGTTGTCGTGAAATAAG
The DNA here is from genome assembly GCF_900496995.4 of Aquila chrysaetos chrysaetos. Lineage (NCBI taxonomy): Eukaryota > Metazoa > Chordata > Aves > Accipitriformes > Accipitridae > Aquila > Aquila chrysaetos. Next base: position 9,927,742 of record NC_044012.1, read on the forward strand.
TAGAAACAACAATTTAGTTGCACTTTTTAGAAAAACTAGGCATATGCTTATGAATGGCGCCACTGGAAATCAACAGGCTTAAAGGCAGGTGTGCTCTTACATACCTTGCTCTTGGTTAAAATTACTTGTCTGATATAACTAAGCCTTTGGAGAGCGGCTATTCTACTTCACAGGGCTGCAGCCCTGCACGGATCCCACATCCAGCACAGGACACACTGGAGTCCTTACTCTCACAGCCACTAACAATCACATGCAGCCTATAGGGCTGTCTCAGGGTCTACGCTTTTTTCGAGCTTACAAACTGCTCACCTCGAGCCCAGCCCTGGAAAAGTTTTACAGCTCTAGTCACACGTGTTTCCAAGCACACTACTGGTTTCTATTACCACTTTTTTTTTTTTTTTTTTCAAGGGATGCAAAAATGGAAACTTGTTCTTTCATTAGCAATATCCTCCTCTCAAAAATTGCCTGTTTTCTTTTAAACTCTTAGTCCCACTTGTTCATCAACAGCTCCAAGTCTCAAATATTTCATGTGCAGAAAACAATAGCTAACAGTGTCTAGAAATAAATAAATCATAGCACGCTAAAGCTGAGAAATTTTCCCTAAAATGCAACAGAAGTCCCTAGTGGAGGGAATCAAACAGTCTTCAGAGCATGTCTGCTCATTTCCAACCTCTGCAAGTCATGCCAGTATAATTCCAAAGCAGACTTTTCTCCAGCTACTCAGTTTAACTTCTCTTAATAAATAAGATATCCTAGAGCATGGGAATCTGCAATTCCCAAGGGAGGAATAAAAAGGGGGATGGGAAGGGAAAGAAAAGATCAGTTACATACAACACATTTTGTAAGTCTCATAACCTGGTTTTTATTTGCTAAAAATAGAAAGCTGAAGCTGCTTTTGAGACAGTTATAAAAATATAATGTATCGGTTTCCCTTGGCTCTCTTTTTCATTAAAGGTTGGGGTTTTTTTTCCCCTCCCTTTCCTTTAAGAAAACTGCCCTGCTGCAAACAGCATTAGAACTAAGGATTGTATTTCAACTGAAGACAGAGCAAGCAAAAAAGCTTTCCTAATTACGTTGCTGATTACTTGAACAGTCCTCCATTTGACAACACAATTATACTGGGAGAAAGGAGAACGTCTTCATTACACTGAAAAAAAGGAGAAAGTGTGTTTTTTCTGCTTTAAAATTTATGGGCTATGAGCTGGACATATAAACTTCACTTGAACTCCAAAAGGTCAGATAAACTTTCTGAAAATACCCGTTCTTCCCCTGCACAATTATCTGTGCTACATAATTCATATTTTATATTCTTTCCAGGAACTCCTTCACCTACCAGGGACAAGCTAACCTCAAACCGTAGCGGTAACAGTGTGCTCTGTTACTGGTTCTATTTCAATGTCTGCTCCGTTGTATTTCTATTTATATTACACAGAAGTCAGCAAAAAGTCATAATGATCCTGGCACATCTGGCAGTGCCAGAGGTGCGATATAGCTCAATAGCGCAGGAACACTTAAGCAGCTTAAAAGCAAAGGAAAAGAAACTACCATAGCAAGCCCCAGCTGTAAAAGGTAACTCCATAAAAAGCTGCTGTGCTAACAACAGAATGGTGATGATTGCCACCCTGATAATAAATCATCATCATCCCAGGTTTAACCTTCAAAATAATTTCAATATTCATTCTTCAACCACTGTTTTTAACCCTGTTGTCCAGATGGGTGACTCAGGGAGGTTGAGAGCCAATTCCCCCTTTCCTGATGGCAGTGGAAAACCCCAGCTGGCTTGAGTTCCACAGCTAACTGGGTTCATCTGGTTATCAAGCACACTGAGCTGGCTACAGTCAGGACCCCACTCTTGAACTGATACTCCCAGACACTCTCCAGTGTCTGGCTAGATTTGGGTATGTTCCCGGGAACTGAGCACAAGACAAGAATAATCATCTTTTGAACACTGGGAAATAAGGGAAATAGAGAATTCATCAAAAGGTTAGCCAGAATCAGCCATTTCCTTGTAGTACTGCTTTTCTACTGCAGAACAGCGTATTAAACCACAGTCAGTGGCTCAGTTACATTCATGAGTTTGAGATTTGTCTGGTTTCATGGAGCATTAAGTTTCTCTATTTATACAGAGTATAAAAAGTCCATTTGCTCTGCGTCACGTAGGCCTGCTCCACCAAAGCACAGACAGATTTTCTTCTTTACATTTCCCATCACAACTGCAGGCGGGTTGGGAGCCCACCGGCTGGCACTGCAAGGGCACCACAGCCTGGGGTCCAGCACCCCAGCAGTCACCCTGTGCTTCCTAATGAAACTCATTGCTTTTAGACACCTCATTCCAGCTAACCGCTCTACGCAATGCAAAGGAAACAGAAAAAGAGCTCAGCTCACATACTCCAAGTTACCCTATTCAATGAATTCTGACGTACTTAAAACCTTTGATGTGAACCAGCAGCAGAGATACCATTAATGAATTAGCTACCTAATCACACCGTTCACGTTTTTAACTACTACGTCCTTTCCACACCAACTTATTTGATTCTTTTAAGATGAAAAGCTCAATAATTAGCTGCCATTTAGTGATTTCAATTAATAGTATTTTATGAACAATGGTATATATGGGTAGTGGGACTCAGGTACAATTAACCTTGCCCATTACAGAGCATTGCAAGCTTGTTTACCGCAACAGCATTAAGCATTTTTTCCCTTCTGCTTTAAAAATGGAAGGCCTCATTTATATCATCCCCAATGGTCCAATTTCAACCATAGTTTTTAAGGCTAAGGTTTTGAGGAAAAAAGCACATATTGTGCTAGTAGTCATATGACTCTTATTATACAAATAACCTGAACGCGTTTCTATAACAGAGTGGGCAGGCGTGTTTCCACCATAATTGCTATCAACAGCACAAATAGTCTTACTTCAGGAAAACACCATTTTCCTTTCTTTTTCTGCTTTAGGTCTACATTTATTAGGGGGAAAAAAAAAAGCTCAAATTCTACTATCTAGCCCTCTTAAGTAGCTCAAAGCAGTAAGTGCGAGTATCTCAAGCTCTACAGCCGAGAAAATTCACCTTGAGTTGCTCTCCATTACACAGAACCCGGTATTCATCCCCGCGACACCTTCTTAAATACACATATATAAATGTACGTGTACATAAATAAAAGATACGTGTATACGTGAACATCACGACATCAGAGAGCAAGGACAGACATTTTTATTTCTTAAGAGATAACAACTCCTCAAGCAACTTACCTGGAGGAGCTCCTTTCTTCATGAGCAAACCTCCACAAGAACACCCACCCCTTGCTCCCTCAGCTTTTTAAAGGAAACACCCGGGACCTTTCCCACCCAGGTGAGCCGCGTAACACCAGCAGCTGATCTCACCCTGCCTTCAGTTGTAAGGTGGTGGGGGAAGGGAAGAGGCCTATCAATCTCTGCTGATTTCACCTGGATTAAACTCAAAATCTAAGTTAAACCTGTCATGCCAAAATATTTCTACCTAGAAGCCTTCCACTATTCAGAAAATTCAAACCGAAAGTTCTCTGTAATGCTGTTACCAGTGCAGATTGTGCAAGGAATTTCTTAGTTCTTGTGCAATATTCAAGATTTCATAAACTAGCGGAGAACCACATATGCTGTCTCTACATGGAAAGCTAACTGTGTCTTCTGCTATCATCACAGTCAATGCTCCATCTCTGTATGTATTCACAGAAAGGGGCAGCCACTCCATCTCCTATCAAAACTAATCTACTTTTAATGAAAAAAGAAAACCTACACACATTTATGAGACTAAAAGAAGTATGCCTTAGTAGCCTTGTGGTTACTGTATTCTGTGAAATGTGAAGCCTGAGTTTCCAGCTACATCATAAAGATCTTTCTTTGTACCCGCTGACGCCTTCCATAAAGCATATCTAGGGCTTTATAGCAATAAGATGTGGTGGAACCCTACAAATTGCCTCCCAGCAAAATGCCCTTCAGGTTGCAGTCAGCACTGTCCTCCTCCTTACGCTATTTCATTAATTTCTGCACAATAACAAGGCTTCGGGAGGTCTTCATATGGAGACACCCTTCAATGCTGCAGTAGGAAAGAAAATTTAATGCAAATGTCCTACTCCCCAGAATGAAGGAAACCAGTAGGAATTTAAACAAAATGTGGTAGCAGCACCATTTTCTATGATGGCATCACTTGTTGGTTCGTTGTTGTGTTTTGTTTTTTTTTAAAGACACGGGTCTTCTAAAGAACTATATATACACACCTATTTTTATCCTACCCTCTGGTGCCTGAATCTCCTTTAGATTCATCTTAGCTGTAGCCCAGTTCAGATCTCCGCGGTCTGAGTGTGGCAAGAATTCAGTGACTCCTCCTGGCTAGTTCTAAAAAGCCTGTTTTGATTAAATATTTGGAGTACCTATCTACCTACCCATATCCATGTATTTGGGAAGCAAAAAAGTCTCCTAACTTTGAGAATTTTTCTTCTTGGCAAGGCCAAGAGTTCAGCCAAAATTGTAGGAGTCAACATCCATTATTCAGCTTAGTACTTCTTTGTCAGAAATTGATGTTAGAGGTCCAACTGCCACAAAAAAAAAAAAAAGCAACTGAAATCAATGGGATGGAATCTGCTTATTTTCAGAAGACTGAACTCCAGTTTCTCTGTAACTTCAGACCAGTGAGATTCAGAATAAACAGTTAAAATAAATGCTGAAATTTCAGCATATTTAAAGGGACAGATTCTCCAGCCTACCGTAATTGAGGAACTATAGAGTTGTAACACTGGGCTAGAACTGGTGCAATACTGAGGTAAATCCAGGGTAGTAAACTGGGCCTTTACATCACATCTTCTTGCTGTATATCCAGGTATTAAAACAGCTCTATCACTCCATGTTCATAAAGAAAACTTTTTAAAAATGCAAAAAGTACTTCAATTTTTAGTTTGCAAGTGCGAGGGTGATATATTACAATGAACGTACAAACGGAGAGTGAACACACAAACTGAGAGTAAGAACAAAGGCAAGCTTCTCTCTTTAGTCTGCTATCCATGCTGCATAGCCTGATCTTGCAGATCCAAAAGAAAGATGGGTAACATTAGGGAATGTTTGCAATGCTGTGCAATTCTTTCTGTACCTACAGATACAATACACCCTTGGTGTGCATATATTAAATCTCATTAACTATGACAGAGATAGACACAAAGAACGTATCGTATATACCATACCCTATTCAGAGAAGCGCTGCCAGAAAATCTCATCAATGCAAAAGCTCTAGTCATATTCGCTATTGCAGAGCAGACCATTTCAGACTCTTTAGCTGTTAATCTAGGCAGTTCTTCACATTTTCTGTTTGTCAGCTACTTTCCATGCTTAAGAGCACCTCATATGCTGTCCCACAGTTTCACACTGACATTTTATTAGTCAATACTTTACAAATTTGTTCTAACAATTTTGATCATACTAAGCAAGATCTCACCCTTATACTCAATGGCGTTCCTCTGCCCCCAGCCTGGCTTGGCATGACTACTCCCTCGTTGCCCATCCTTTTGAGCCAATAAAGCAAGGAAGTGGAATTTAATAGAATACCTGATCAGATTATTCATTGAGCTCTTTTCAGCAGTGAGAGAATGAAAGCCTACAAAGACACTAGAGCATCCATTACGTTTTAGATATTTCAAAGGTGTTCTACAATTTATCATGCTTTAGATGTTTTTGATATATTTTTCCGTACCATTTTGTAATTTCTTAACTCTAAAACCTACCTATATATTATATAATGCTCCTTTTACAATAAAATAAAACAATTGAAATTTTGTATTTACATGAACAAAAGCGATCTGAAGTTGGTTTAGAGAAATCTAAAATTTATTAGTAAAGGCTAAATTCTCTGCTTCTGTACTTGGCTCTTTAGGGCTCAAGTTTGCTAATGGATTGCACAAATCTGCTCAGTTTTCAGCACTTACCATGATGATTTAAAATCAATGGCATTTCTTATGAGACAACATGAGCAAATGTTTGCAAGATGAGGGTTTATGGCTGCCAGTTTTCAAATGAAAAGGTTTTTTGCTTTGTTTTTAACTCTTTCAAATATTTAGATAGTTTTCTGGTAAAAGATATATAGCATATGAAATACATGGTAATAGAGTGTGTAATTGAGATTTTATTGGCTCTCATTTGAATGAGCTACATAATTCAGGTACTCATCTTAAGAGCCTAATTAGATATATTTTCATCAAAACAACAATAAATAATCTATTTCACTTTGTGGCACTTGTTTGTGAGCAGCTTACAGTTTAACTGTATTGTTCGTTTTCAGTTATTAATATAATATATTCTGAGCATATTTATTCCCATAAACCTTTTATTTCCCCTGGTAAGTTTTTTTATTTGTAACATAAGAAATGCGATCTGAAGAAACATAGCTCACAGAGTCAAATTCTGATATGATAGTCATCATCACGAATTCCAAATTTATTTTCTATGAGAGTTCACTGCTGGATAATAGAGTCAGAACTCCACAAAAATCTCCTGCCAATCCATCATGTAGGGAACGTATTCAGAAGCTACAGATAGGGAGTAATAAAAAGCCTTAAGATAGGTGAAAAATTGTCTCCTAAAAACATACTGATGTTAACATAACACAAACTACGTTTGCCAGAAAGTTTATGTAAACAAGCACTAAAAACATGTGATTTTTTCAGCCAAATGACCCCCTGCAGGTATTCCAGCTGCCAGCACCATGCCGGGCAGCCTTGCTTGGTGACAGCAGCCCCTGACGGTGAGAGCGCAGGCAGAAATCCCTATGCAGAATCAGGGCCTTTTTTTTTGTTCTGTCATTGGCTTTTTTTCTTTTAGCGCTGGGAACTCAGGTGCTGGGAACGTTCGGTGGCTTTTGGGACACAAGTGGGAGGTGGGAAAGGCGGGGTGATGAAGAATTGATGCTTTTATTATTGTTTTATGTACTCCTTGCTTGCCTCTGAACTGCAAGGAGCTCTGCTGAATGACTCCCTTGGTTCCCTCCAGCCCCTTCCCTAGGGAGCAACACTGCAAGAGCCGCTTGGGCTCAGGGTTTCTCAACTTACTACGGTGCTGCTGGATACTAAAGTGGTTGGTGACTGGTAATATCGCAGTTCTTGTGAAGCCCCATCCCCCAGATTATGAGAAATCTGGTTTACATTAAAGTATGCCTTCTAATCCTCGCACATTCCTCGCCTGCAGAGCTGCCTCCTCCCCGGCGCTCCCGTCTGTGAAGCCAAGACCAGGAAACTCCTTACATGGGTATAATAAGTTCAAGCCTCCTATTTCAGCCTGACCACTGGTGTGTGAATCAGATTCAAACTTTTGAACTGTGTGTTTCTCATTGAAACTCACACCTGTTATTTGTTTAGCTATGTAAGATACTGACTGAATTCAAATGGTAGGAAAACACTTCTCCTTTGAAGACTCTGGTCTAATTTATTTAGCTATTTCTGGCCAGTTCCTGAGAAACATGATACATGTCTGAAGGATTTAAATAAGCTTGTTCCAATTTATATTATTTTCCATTATTAAGTATCACACAGAAAGAACAGGATTTCCAACATATTCTTCTGTCTGTGTGTCAGCCAGAAAAAGCCACGTCTCCTGCACAAATATAACCAGTCAGTAGAGGCTGTTAGCAGCCCTGCAATGGTGAGGCGTACAAACGGGAACTGAAAGGATGGGGCTATAAGTGTTCCCAAAATATCTCATGGAAGATATTAACATCTGTAAATTATGCTTGCTTTTTCAGAGACAGCAGCAGATTTGGTTGAGGATCTCTATGTTGCTGCTAGCCTGAGAACTTTACATGCATACTGTAGCTAGTATCTAATCCCCTCACAAAAACACATTGACCAGTAAAATTTGAGGGGTCTCAGTTCCCAGGTCAGAGCTTTTACAATATTTTACATTAAATAGCCTTCTGAATCTCTTAATTTTGTGAACTTGCAGCCTTTTATAGAAAAAATCAGGGCTAGATGCAAATGAAGACGCTTCCGACTCGGAAAATATATACATCAGCTATGCTCTTGCAAACTGTTTCAAAAGGTGAATATCCTGGTGATAAAATTAACCAACATGAGACAAACAATAAAAAAATTGCCCCTGATTATTTTCATATACCTCTGAACAGCTACTTTGAGAACTGTACCTTTAAACAAAGCAGTCACCCTTCTTTTAACACCTCAGTGTGTGGAGGGGTACTTTTTTTTTTTTTTTAACCAAAACCAATGGCTCAAACATATACACAAACAAGCATAGCTTCAGAACACAGTTTTTTATAAAAGTAAAAACACAAAACATTAAAAAAAATAATATAGCAACAGGCATTATCAGAGACCTAATAGCCTTTTTGGATCCAGGCTTCAAGTGTTTCCCCAGGGAGCTGGCATAAAGAGAATCCTTGCAGTTTGGCAAGATGTCCCATTGACAAAGGTAGCACTTCAGCATGAAAAATCTCTTCTGTTTACACTGCAAATAGGTCACAGAGGCACATATTTTTACTAACTTTGTGCATTTTAAATGGTCCTCCATTAGCATTTAGGGAGGATTTCTCTACTTTGAAAATAATTAATTTTTATTAAATTTGACATCCATGATCAGAGGAATCTCTTTTATAGGCTTAAGATACTGATAGATGGTTACATTTCTGTAGAAGATAAACTGATAAAAACTAAGGAAATTGCTTTTTAAGTCTGCTTACACAAATCTCACTGCCTGCTGAAACAATTAATCAGTAGTGTCTTTTCTCACATATGAATGAAAAAGGATACAAAGTCTAGAGCATTCAATCTGGACTCATATGCAGACTGCGTATTTTAATTCCTTTCATTAACTGCTTTGTTGTGAAATTCACCCTAAGAAAATACTTTATCAGTTGCCTCTGCTATAATTTGGTAACAAATCCACTCAGTATTCTATGTTTTTTATTTGTCTTTTGTCTGGACCAAGTTGTTTCTAATTTATTGCTGTATATCATTTGCAACAGGATCCTTCAAGTTTCCTCTCTTAACTCATGACACCTGGTTTATGTTATTTTAAAGACAGACAAGGACACTAGGGCATTCACTCCACACATTGTAAAAACAACGCTTTAAAAGGGTGGCGGACATATACATATATACAGAAACAAAAAGCCTAATCTGTTCCGAAAAACTTATGAGTTTAATAGAGGTGGGAGTATGATTCTGCTTCGACATGGAAGAGGTTTGGGTTTTGGTTTGGGTTTGTTGGGTTTTTTCCCCTCACTCTGTGGTGACATGTCACAATTTAACACGGCTAACTCGTTAATATAGAAAAAAAAAATCATTTCAGCGGAATTCCCAAGGTCAGTGAGGGCTACCAGGAAGCAGCTGGGAGCCATTACTGCCCCTGGCCCTGACACCGCCAGACCGTACCTGAAAATTACACACATGGAATTTGAAAACCCATTGAATTTAGTGGGACTAAATTCTTCTAAATTCACCTATGATTTTAAGATGAAGGTTTAAAAGTATTTCAAACAAATATTGGGATTGGTAATGTCATTCATTTTACATTTTTTATTTATTCATGTTAATGTCACCAGAATCAGTCCAAAGGATTTACCTATGCAAGCGAAGCCCCGTTCCCAGCCCAGAAAGAGCTGTTACGTCAGATACACAAAAGACGTTTCTTCTCCAATTCTACACCGCTCATCTTGTCTACGTTTTAGGGCATTCTGTAGTTCATATCGAGCTCCTTTTAATTTGTTGGTATATTAAAATTACTGGGAGGAAAGTTACCTAGGTGGTAATGCTACCCGCTATGCACCACTGTCAGCCATCTTGCAGTGTAACACAATTCCTTTTGAATTTTAAATACGAACAATGCCAGAGGGCATGCAATAACATTATGGATGTGTGTGTTTTTTGTCTGACAACAATAAACGGAGAAGTCTGTCATGGACAGATAGAACATTTTGAAAAATTGAAGACATCTAATTACAGTGTTACAGACTTTGAAGAATTATTATAACAAAATATTCTGTGGCAATAAATCATACTTTGCTCACATACAGCAAACTCTACTGAACCTCAATAAGTAATTTGAAACACATTATTGTACAAAATTCTGAAGTTACAGAATTTATATTTTCAGCTGTATATTTGTAGTTGGTCACATACTGGTTTTTCTGTTGCGCTATGAACAGTTTCCCAGGCTTCTACACTCCTTTGCTGACTTTGCCCTAGTGCTTCACTGCCTGTTTGGCTAGGTAATAACAGCAACAAAACCACATGACTTAAAGGTCCTTTGTTTTCTTTTTTAAGTACTTCCGAAATAACTAGGACTAAATTGAATTGCTAATGCTAGATTGTGGTTTTCCTTATGAAAGTCCTTAGGGAAAACCTTGAGGAAGGAAAAGTAATGTAAAGATTCAAACATAAGAGCATAAAGGATTTGACACAATTTGGCCCGTGACTTTAATTCTTTCTCTGCTTGACCATGGTTTTACCCATCCCTTGCAACGTGCTGAGATCCCATTATTACAGCATACTGTCATGTTCTGAGAATCTTAATCTCATTTTATGAACACTACAGCATCAATATAATATCACTTGTGTTAATTTTCCCTTCAGTAGTCAGTCACTACCTAAAACATATGGCCATTATTTTCACACTGGTAATAATCAAAGGAGATAGAATTCCAAGTTCTCCTTTAGGTATTTAAGAACTTGAAAGTATATTTAACTTCAAACTTGATTAGTAGGTCCATTGACTTCAGTGAGTGACTGAAAATCAAACTGGCTGTTTTAGGGATCAAGTTTTAGAAGTCAATTTTCAAAATACTGTTCTTCAGAGCGCAATACATTTGTATTAAAATGACAATTTGGACAATAGCCAAAGCGTCAGCTATTCTAAGTTCCATGAAAATGTTCGTTTATGCAAATCTCTGATAGCTTCAGTGCAGGGATGCAAATTTATATTAGCAGTCAAGAAATTACAGAGATGGCAAGAATTGTACTGTTATTGTGTTATTTAGGATACTTCCTTTAAAATTCTTAAGCAAGGAGTGAGACTACCTGCATCCTTAATAGGGGCCTGGACTGGTGAAGAGAAGACTTTGAAAAGCAGAGATAAAGATGACTGTTAAAAACATTTTACATGCCCAAGCGATTTCCTATATATGTCATAATTTCTGCACAAGAACAATTGTGTTGTGTAAAACTATACTTAGACCCCTTCAAAACATGGGTTATGCACTAACAAAGGATCCGTGAGTCTGGCATTTTAAAAGTACTGCAAGACGTACTATAAAAAGCCTAAATGCAAAGAGGAAAATTTAAAAGACAATAATTATTTTTTCCTTTAAAGGTCTCAAGACAAACATTTCTGGCAATATTTTGCAAAATATACACTGGGATATCAAAAGCAAAATCTATGATCCATAGAAAAGGCCAAAATCTCTTAAAAATTTATTGTGTTTGGGGGACTGTATTTGTGACTCATGAAAAAGCCTGATTTTCACAAAATATTCATCATCCATGCACTGAAAATCAGGCTGCTGAAGGAATTTTAAAAGTTTTTCTAAAAATCAAGAACACCCAAACTATCAGGTCACTTTTGAGAATCCACAAAACATAAAATACCTCCAGGAACCTGTTTTTTTTAATTAGTATTTTGCCACTAGTAAAACTTGAAAGAGTATGAGGTACATTCTACAAATAAAAAAAATGAAAAACAAAATTCATTATGGAAGTAGGAGTGGGCAAACAATTTATTCAATTAATTTTACCCTCTTCACTCAAACTATTCACAAATATTAAGATAGTTTTTATTATTCATATTGTTTTCTAAATAATTTATAAAAACTTATTTCAGCAAAGTTTTTTAAATGGAATAGTTACTATGTAAATGTGCGTTTTGTTGCAATGGTCAAATGGGCTTTTTGGACTTCCCAAGTGGATGTTTGAAAGTTTCAGAGAAGTGGGAAAAGGAAAGGAATAAAAAATGATGGAAAAGCCTTATATAATAACCATAAATTTTCTCAAGGATTTCCACAATATCTGCTCATCAGCTGTCACATTTTTGCCAAGGACCATAGTGTGCATATGAAGGTTTTATGAAAACAGATCTTCACAGATAGTTTTGCAATTGTCGTCTATGTTTGAGGCCAGAGAGCTGATGGCATAAACCCTTTGCATTCAGTAGTCACTAAGGCAAATTCAGGTCTAAAGTCTAGTGCTCGAATCTATAGTATACGGAGGAGGGAGGGGGTAGAGTGCATAGGAATTTAAACACGTAGTCATAACGAAAACAACAACAACAAAAACCAACAACAAAAAAAAGCCCATAGTTCTATGTTTAGAAAGGTTTGGTATTCAATAGACTGATGATTTCAAATGACAAAGAAACAAGTATTTCCCCTGGAATGATGCCGAATCTGTGTGAGGTGATGACCCATATGGTATATGACATATATGCCTCATGATCTTGATTTAGTCAAGAATGCTATGAAGAATATTTATGCATTTTTCCTAGAGCAGAAAGGTAAAATATACTCAGTTATTTTTTACTATATGAAGTGATAGTTGCTGATGGGCGAGATAACATAAAGCCCAGCCCTGGCAGCAGAGGTGCACAGTGCAGACATCCTCTTTTACAGACACACATATAAAAAAAATCTGGTTGTTTTGCAGTTTTCATTTCCCAGAACCAAATATTTCAGAGATGTTTGTGTTGGTCTCCAAATAGCTTACAAAGCCCAGGCCTTGAAGGTTTCCAAATGGAACAGCAAAGTTTGTCAGTGATATTAATGTTTGGTTTACTTTTCTTCTAAATACTTTTTTTTTGTTATAGAACAACATTTGGATAGAAAGACTACAATGCTTTTTTTGGTCCTTTTTTGTTTGTTTGTTTGTTTGTTTGATACCAGATACTTTCAGTATTAGAATAAGACATAATCCAAGAAAATACCTGGCCTGCTCCAGAATTGGCCAGAACTATCAAAATAATTGCAGTCACTGGATGATAAATCTGCTTTGGTCTGATATACAAAAGAAGAAATATCAAGCGTTTCATATTCAGAAGCATTATTTAAACAAAAATCAGCCAATCATCTACCACCTCGAGACATATAACACACTTAACTGTACAAACCTTTATCTCCTAAGGATTTCTGAAGTGGATTAGAGATCACATCAGACTCCAAGAGAACAGACCTCTAAATGGTTATGTTCAATAACCATTAGTTTAGTTATGGTAGTGTTAGACAACCTCTAGCCACTGTCATTTCTAATTTTCATGGCTGTGATTCAGCAGAGGAAGCTGAAAGGATGTTAAACAGACAGAGTAATGAGAAACCAAAAAGACTTGGTAAGTGTTGTGCAGACTTGTATGCGTTTTCCCAATAGAAAGCAGGAAAATCAGTTCTGAACTACTAAGTACTTCCTACATAGGGCCTCTCATGGAAATAGTAGGAAAACATTAATTTGTCAAAACAAGAACTTTCCATAGAAACATACTGATTGCAATAAAAGCTTCTTAAAAGAAGAATTTCCCAGTTTGTAACTTAATGCCAAAATGAGACAGTTACTCCAACTCTCAGTAGTTAAAAAAAATTTTAGTGAGCAACTCGAGGGGAGCAATGATAGATGGCTCAGCTCCCGGCTCTGAGTCCCGGATCTGCATCCCAAGGAAGCACTTTCATCAGCCTGCTTCTGTCTCTAGCACTGTCTGCACTAACACGTGCTAATGTCAGTCAGAGATGCCAGGAAGCAAAACACCCAGCACTGAATCTTTCACTATTATTATAAATACTAGCGGTTTTTTTCTTCTGAAAGTAGATATGGACATATACGTTTCATTTAGAGATACTTTCCATTGTGTTGCCTAAAACCCAAAACATTCCATTACGTTTTGAAAGTACTTTTCATTAAAATTTTTTGCTACTATTTCCTTCCAGGTCTCAGGTATATAACCAAGACATGACTAATTTTGAGATACACAGGTATATCAGTTGTTTGAATGCTAGCTCCATCTGAGTACTGGAGTCAAAACAAACAATGCATATTATAGCAAAAAAGGAAATTCAAGTCATGCTTGTATTGGCTATTTTTTATGATGCTATAAAGAGGTGTCCTGACTCCAGGACATATTCTGGATGGTCAGAAGCACCTTTCTGATGACATCGTGCTCCTTCAGCAGTATTAAAAGGAGGCAAAATGAGAGTCTCTTCACTTGTATAGCACAAAGAAAAGCAGCATCAATACACTGCCTAGATCTACAGAAACAACAGTGATAGATATATACAGGAAAAAACCCCAAGTGTGTAAATGCTTTTGGTATATAAATTCTCAGTAGAAAGGGTTTGAATACCTCAAATTCCTAAGTTACTCACTAGTGTAAGAGCTGAACTTTGAAGTGTACAGGACATAAGAACACACATACAGGCTCAAACCAAAGGTTCACCTGGTCCATTAACCTGCCTGTAGCATCAGCAAGAACAAATACCCAGAGATGTGTACAGGTGCAAGACAAGCACCCTATGATACCTTCCCAGTATCCAACAATTTCTGTTTCAGGGACTCCCTGAAAAAAAGTGTTTTCTCTGTATTTAGTAAGTCACAATGGATTTATCTACCATGAGCTTGTCTTGAACCACGGTAAGTTTTCAGCATCCATGTGGTTAGAAGTTCTGCACAGCTTAATGACACATGGTGTGAACAAGTTGCTTGTTTGCTCTGATGTTTTACTTTGGTCCTATTTCCTGCTCATAAAGAGCACTGAACAATCAATGTCTGTACTGTGCAATCCATGGGACACATTCTTATTTGCCTCTCCAGCTCCCAGTCATCTCTTCTCTAGGCCGGAGAGCCCTAGGCAACTTAATTGTTCAAAGTCTGTAAGCCATCTCCTGCTTTTGATCATCCTTGTTGCCTTTTCCTGACCCTTTTTCCAATTCTGTGATAACATTTTTGATGTGGCAGAACCACACACAGTATTAAAGATGCAGATGCATCACAGATTTATCCAGTTGTATCATGAGACTCCTCTGTTTTGTTCTCTACTCCTTTCTTAATATCTAATATCTGCTCTCCTTTATATTGATTACTGTAAATTGAACTAACACTTTTCTAGAACTTTAAATTTCTGGCCTGAGTTTTCCTAGAACTACCTTGTAACTGAGCAGTATTGGTCATTGTCATTCACTCATCCCTTCATATATGAAGGTTTTACTCTTATTAATCACATTGTATTTATCTGCATTTAATTTTGTGTGCTATTTCAAAGCAGAGTCACTGAAGAACTCATGAGGTCTTTCTGCATCCCTTTGAAACCAGCCCTTGTTAGGCAGGAAAGACCTACTAGGACTTTAGTAAAGACATAAGAAGGTTTTAACAAAAGGAGTTAAAATGGTACTTGTTACAGCTAACTTAAAAACTGCAATGATAGAGTCATTAATAAAGATAGTTTAAAGATGTTCACCAGGAATAAAAACCAGTTTAAAAGCCAGTTTTTAAAGCACATGGGAAAGTTTAAAGTACATGAAAATATAAGAAGAAATATTTCTTCATATTGTTCTTAGATTTGTTAGGGGAAAAAAGTTTTTTCACAGTGAACTAATCATAGAATCATAGATTCATTTAGGTTGGAAAAGACCTTCAAGATCATCGAGTCCAACCATCAATGATGCCCACTAAACCATGTTCTGGAGTGCCTTGTCTACGCGGTTTTTGAATACCTCCAGGGATGGTGACTCAACCACTTCCCTGGGCAGCCTGTTCCAATGCCTGACAACCTTTTCAGTAAAGAAATTTTTCCTAATATCCAACCTAAACCTCCCCTGCTGCAACTTGAGGCCATTTGCTCTTGTCCTATCTCCAGCCGCCTGACAGAAGAGACCAGCACCCACCTCACCACAGCCCCCTTCAGGTAGTTGTAGAGAGCGATGAGGTCTCCCCTCAGCCTCCTTTTCTCCAGACTAAAAATGCACTGTGGTTTTTTTGGTT
Source organism: Aquila chrysaetos chrysaetos (assembly GCF_900496995.4). Classification (NCBI taxonomy): domain Eukaryota; kingdom Metazoa; phylum Chordata; class Aves; order Accipitriformes; family Accipitridae; genus Aquila; species Aquila chrysaetos. The sequence goes on from NC_044012.1 coordinate 9,943,714, forward strand.
TTTTTTGGGGGGGGGGTTGGGCTGGGGTTTCCCCTCCCTTATTTTTCCTGTGACCACCCATTTTCAGTTCCTATCCTTGTCAGGACTACTGTCACAGGTTCTATAGCTCTTTTAAGTGACTTATGACAAAAAAACCAAAACACATCACCACCACCTTTAGATTAGGGTAGCTTCAAAAGTTTAAAAAAATAACACAGTTTACAAAGAAGCAGCTAGCACTTCCCTTTGTTAACTCCATATCAGCTTTAAGAACAGACTACTAAGAGTTAACAGAAAATCCAGTGGCATTCATGAAGGAAGCAAAGATCATTCTTAAGGAAGATTACTATGACTTTTCTTCTACAAGACTGGTATACCTAAAATTAATAAACAATGAATATGTACTGGCTATAATAATTGTGACAGTAGCAGTCTTTCAGCAATACAAGTCTAAGAACGCTTTAAAGATTTTTCCATTTGTCTTCACCACAGAACTGGGTTTTTAACCTTAACATTTCACCAGCACCAAAAGGTCTCTCTTGGGATCACACAGGAGAGTTTTCAATAAACTAATGAGAGTCCACCTCAAGCACTGCCACATACTGTATAATGAACACTTAATTTTGGCTTTCACAAAAGGTATGTTATCAACTACCATGTTCCATTAAAATTAAAAACTACCTTTGTACCTAGTTACCAATGTTTCATAGGTTACACTCCTTGAGCCAACACAATGCAATCAAAGAATATTAAAGTTGTAACATGGCTAATTTAACAAGTCCTGCCTGCCAACAGCATTGCTAGGGAATACTGACATCACGTGGCCTGAGGCAAGGGAAGGCTTGGAGCTAATTCTGGTGAGGTGTGTTCGGATATATTGCAGATGATTGTATCTGACATTTTCCCAGATATAGTTTATTTAATGAAATATCTCCTATATGGTCAAGCAGGTAAAAATATGTCAATGTAGTCAGAGGAACAGAAAACGGGGAAAACTTTTTATAGCAAAATTTATCTAGAAGCAAACGTCACGTTGAAATACAACAGAGGGTTTTCTTCTGCCAGTGGGCACAATCCTGCTTTCACTAAATAGATGGAAATTAAACATCTCTAGCTAAAATTGAGCTAATTGTCTCTACCAGTATACCTTTTCACTGAAGTTTTCACACAGGTGAAAATGTGACCAGCAACCAGGCAGCAGAGTGTATCTGTACTGAAGAGACTAGTATCTTTTGCAGCCTTAAATAATGCTACTAAATGGATGAAGATGGAAAATGTAGAGTTAGAACCATTTGTGAACAATCTGACAACATCATAACTGCTTAAGAGGATCCTAATGACAGATGTTTTCACTAGTTAAATTAGATGAATGTACCAAGGACATCTTATGCATGATTTTATTGCTTATAACTAAATAGCAGTTTAACTGACAACCTGTCACTAAATTAAGCAGGTTAAAAAAAAAAAAAAAAAAAAAAGCACCATCTGATGACACAAAAGATTATTGTCTGACAAAGAGGAGAGAGGAAAAAAAAAAGAAACAAACTTCTAGTAGAAGCAAATAAAACAGCCCGAAGTCCAAAAGCAGACCATGTGTCCTTAACACTGCCCTTGAAAAGCAAATAATTTTCAAGTTATCAAAATATAACATATACTCTCCTTCTGTTCTGGATTTGTACCTAAAGCAGTAGAGTCTTCTCCATTTTTTGTATTATGTAACTACTCTTAAACATATGCCTTAACGCAGTCAATTATTGTGCATCCTGCACGACCCTGGGTCACATAAGATGCAGGCAGAAAAAGTTCAGCAGGCCTTCTCCTTACCAAGAAAGGAAGTTAAAAGGAAGGGCAGCAGCTGGAGTTTCACCCCAAATTCTGTCAGACTGGGCCAGCCTGAGGTACCAGTAGTAGCTTATTGTTCCCTTTCTGCACCACACCATTTTTCCTGGCGGCCCTTCCAGGAGTGAGATGATGCCATTTCCTCCCATAATGAAGGTAAGAGACAGAAACTCAAGATAAATTCCTCATTTCATCAAGAATTTAATTGGAGCCAAGATTTTAGTACCCATTTGATAGGCACTAAAGCATAGGACAAAGGATGATTATATTGATTTATAATGATAAACTTGAAGAGTGTGTGTGTGTATATATATATATACACACAGAGTTCAGAATTTTTTTAAAAGTACAGTATACAAGTCATCAGTCCATAGATCTTTAAATATGTGTAAAATAATATAAAAACTACATACTGTTTATCCAGTTTGTTTTCAGTAAATTTCTCATACACAATTTTTACATTTTCCTATGAGAAAAACAGAAATACAGCTACTGCAGTGCTGTGACTGTACTGCCAAGTGTGCTGGACTATTACAGCATAGATTTGGTATTTTAAGAAGAGCAGTTTAAAAGTTCTTGCAAAGATTACAATATTAAGAGGATAGTGAGAATGGATTAATTTTGTACCATTTTCTACTCTCATTAAACTGTTTATTAATCAGTCACACTTTCTGTTCTTTTTATGATCTTTTGCAAGAAAGTAATCACAATTCTAATTAGTACTATTACTAATATAAATTGTGATAGTGCTGTGGGTGTCTTTTGTAATTCATGTTCCACATTATCATGACCAGAATGCACAAGTGCTCTTGTTCTCCAAGAAATCACTATCAATTTAATCATTCTGAAATTACAGAACATCAGTTCACTAAAAAATATCTACCTTGACTCTGAGAGCAGACAGTCTGGATAAGATACCAGAGATATCCGAGCAGAACAGTGAAGCAGCAGTGTTTACAATGGCTGGAACAAGAGCTAACAGTAATTCTAGCATACTTCATATATGTTTGACATATGAGTTAAGAAATCAGAAGCTTTCTATATTCCCCTCAGGAGTGTTCAAAAATTATTCTTCTTCAGTACTGAGATAAATTATTTTAGATATATGCAGGTATACACCAAATTATTTTTTTGTTCCAAGTGGTAAACACACAAAAAATTGTTCCATTGTTAGAAAAGACCTTAAACACAGACATGGATGCATGGACAGTTGTCTCTTCAAAGAAAATAAAGTAATCAAAGGTGCTGAACTCCTAGATAAAGTTTAAAAAAAAGTGAACAGCAGGCATGTGCATGCTGCTATATAATAAATTTTACATTTGCTAAGAAAAAACCTGTACCCTCCTGACAAATTTACTTACTTGCAGAGCAGTAAAGAAAGATGATGTCCATTGTGTTACCTTGTTTTGGTATCAAATTCAAGTTAAGTTGCACTGAGCTTATTTTGGCAATTTTTATTCTTTTATGACATTCATGTTCCCCACAACCCAACTTCAGAAAAATTAGTCTTGCCATTGGCAAACATATCACTGCAAGTATTCAAAGCAACTCACCTTAACATCTTCGTGAGTATCTTCTGATGAGTAAACTGATTAAAGTTTCTCTATATCCAAACTGCTTTTAACAGGTTCCTACCTGGTTTCAAAAGCTTGCCTGACTATTAGTCATGCACAAAGTTTTGGGGGGGTTAATTAGGCTGATCATTAGCTATTCTACATGATCTGTAGACACAGATTTGCTTCTCAGACACAGTTGCTTCAGCACTTACTAAATGTGTGTTGCGAATGCTAAGGTGTCTAGATAAGAGCTGCAATTAATGTGGCAGATTTGTATTGCAACACTTTGCTGGTACCTACTCTATGATCTATCATTTAGATCAGCTAGTAGTAACATAGATAAATTATAACTGTATGAATTCTGTGTGTGCAGCATTCAGTGAGCAATCTTATCTCCTACTTTATTGTTTCGTCATATACACTACTGATAAATCTGTCTAATAATCAGACAATTCCATATCTTTTTTTTTTCATTAGTTACACCCAGCGATGCAGCTAGCGCATAATAAAGTGCTGTCTACTGGCACCTTCCATAGTAGGCTAACACACATCTAAGGCAGATCTTCCTACCTAGCTAGAATTTTTGTCCCACTAGAATGTCAGGACTTTAGCCGTTTGCGCAGGATTTCCCAATGAAAAATCACCCCCACAGAAACTCTTCAGAGAAGTAAGAATGACATATACAGAAAGTACTAGATTATACGGATAAGGTGTAACTCCAAAATATGTCAGTCTTATATGATACACACGGGTTTTCCAGTAATCCTAGGCAGAAATGTGGGAGCCTCACCTACTGCATAACGAGCAATGTGAAATCTGTATTTCAGTACAGGTAGCATGTCTTGCACATGTGACAGCTGTCACATCAGCACATCAATCCCTTCAAACACACCAACATTTTAACCTGAATTGAGAGCAGATGAAAAAGAGTGTTGAAGACAATGCCTCTACTTAGTAGTGTGTAGGGACACCAGGAATGCAACTTCCCCAGGCAGTCCAGTGTGCTTTAGTTCCTTTATGGGAAGAATTTTTTTTAATAATCCATATCCATTAATTCAATACCACTCTGCTACCAACCTGACTTAGTTTTCAAAAAACACGTAGCAGGAAAGAGACTGAAATAACATCCCTATCCTTTCTGTTACTAAATTACCAAGAGATGGCAAACTAGTTTACTGCAAAAAACAAAGGACTAAAAATAATTAGTCACACTGTGCAATTGTCTGGTTATTTCTGTAGGGAGAATTTTATTCTTATGTCAAAATAAAACAGTTTCAGATATAAATAGTGTTGGAGCAGCTGTTTTGATTATATCAAGAAGGAACACCCCAGCCGATTTTTTGCCCTTTTTTGGAGGTGAATTTTCCCTAACCTTATAACAGCTGAATAGGCTGCACCTGTATCTCTTTCACGTGTACTTCCTGGGACCACCATGCAAAGGTAGATCTATTCTTAGCAGATGGTATTTTTGGTCACAAATAGAGAAAGGAGCACATTTTTCACCAGACTCCCATTTATCTCACAAAAACTCTACTCCTCTTGGCATCTATACCACCTCACTCCCAGTCACATGGACTTTTGAAGCAGACAACCAGCACTTCTCTCAACATGAGGCTTTTGCCTCCCAGAAGTGCCCAAGTCAGTAGTTTCACTTGTACTTGCTTCCTCCAGACCCTCTCCCTCATTCCTGCTCCTGACCTTGAGGACCTTACAGATAACCCTGACTCCAAACACTAGTTCTCCCACATAGTTTAGGTTCATCTCAAGAGTCTCAACTTTGTTGAGAATAACTAACAATCTTCACAGAACCAGCCAAGGAGATACAGGCCAAGAGTAATTAGGAAAATGGTAATAACACTGAGTACAGTAATTGCTACGAATTCAGACAGGAAGATTTCAGGACCTCAAAAAAAAAAAAAAATCTGACTGTGGTAAAAGCCACTTGTATGTTCACATACGTATTTCTATCATGTGATTAAGGACTTCTTCAACACAAATGCAAATGCATATTACAGAAAAGATTAGTTCATAACCAAATTACTTGATTTTGCTTTGTTTTACTGAAAGTATTTTAAAATGTAAGAAAAAAAAACAATAGAGAAGCTTATGCACTGGACAGTGTATACATACATTCAACATCTTTTTTGCCATTCAAGCTTAACTGAAAAGTGATTAAGTTCTTGTTGCCGTCATAAAGTCAGTCTTACAGCTTTAAATAAAATGGTTGACTTCAGTAGCCTGTTAATGAAACTAGCAATTTCCTACAGAATGAAGCCATAAATGTGACAACTTTCTCTCCATTTTGAAAGCTTATTGAAATAAAGCACCAAGAAGTAATTTTCTGAGATGTCTAGTACACCACCACTTGCTAAATACAGAAGCTAAGTTTGCATAAAATACAGTGCTTCTTTCTCAGAAACAGTTAAATTTAAGGACTGAAATTCCATTCAGTGTCCTTGTAGACAGCATGATGACGAGTTTAAAGAAGCAAAATACTTGTTTAAATAATTCTAAGAAATTTTCAAAACTGTATTTTTAACTCATTATTTGTAATAAAAGGAAAACTACACGGAATTGTAGAACTGAATTCAAGATGCTGCAGCCTTTCTTTCTGCTTCACATATAAAGTAATCATTCTACCTGAAATAGTGTAAAACAGTAATCTCACATAAATACTAACTTCTGGTACTGATATAAGCTACTTTGTCCCAATATATGTACTCAGTGAGTTAATGGGATTGACTGAAGTTATCATTACTGTTACTGATAACTAAAGCTGCTGGTTTTCTGGAGCCTAAAAACCCAGCTTTAAAGAATGAAGGAAAGAAATTACACCATACCATGTAGCAGTAAGCTTTTTTGTGAGGCATATTCTAGTACTCAGTGATTTATCATTCTGCAAGAGGCATGTTCTCATAAACCAGTCATCTTAATCAAAACCCCTTAAAAAGTGTTTTGATTCAAACCATATATACATATAAGTTAAATGCTTGCCATTTAAAAATAAAACAATGGCTAATCTCTAATTTTAGAAAACATAAGTGATAACACTGGGCACTAACAGACTGTTAAAAAAATTAAAAATCACACCCTTTTAATCTCAGGCTGGCACTTGCACAGATCTGTGATCTCCCTTATACATGTAAGCTTCCTTACCTGCTTTCATGACTTGGGTCACTGCAAGGCCTTGAAAACTGTCCCATTTTTGCATTGTTTCAGTACAAAATTATGCTCTGCTGTGACATTGCTACTCACTCCACATAAATCAACCAAAGGCTTTGCTTGACAGAAGCTCAGATCATCTTGTCTTCTATAATCATTTTTATTAGTACTACCTGTACCTGTGGGCAAGTGAACGAATATGACTGTACTCAGATGCCCTATTTATTGCTTATTGTAGTTTGCCTAGAGAACATGAACTTGCTGCACTTCTTGTTTCCTTGTCCTTAGTGTATAAAAGAATGAGCTTTCTATATCTGACACATGCATGCTCTGCCAGAATAAAAAATCTGCAGTGGCAGGCCAAATACCTTTGCCAAGGATAAATAAGAGTTGGTTACGCGCCTGCCACTTCTGAGAGTTGCTGGAAAAGACATCACTTCTACCCTTTTCACACCCTTTAGTTAAATCTCTGTAGCCTCCCCTACCACCCTTCCTCATCGCTGATGTATCTGCTGCTACTACATGTTAAATAGTCACTCTCTGAGTTTTTCCTGATGCTTTTGATAGCTGTGGTGTTGAACAGTCAGCAGAGCAAGTCTTTGGAAAGCTGCAGTACTGTCTCAGAAGTAACAAAGGCAGACGTTCATCTTGGCTCTGCTTTTCTTTGGTGCACAGGTTACATTTCTGCTTTAAAGCCATATGAATTTGAAGGAAAAAATACAGCTCTTTCATCATATTTAAAGCTTGCAGCATTTGCTGTGAGAGCTGAGTTCACTGTTAGGGACAACTTCTGCAGTTACTTGGGGCCAAACCGTTTATCACTTCTCTACTTTGGGCAGTACTCCTTAGACCAAGAAGCTCTATCCATACTAATTTGAGTAATGCTTTTTTGTATCTGAAGTATGGTACTTGTATTTCATGAACCATTATTAGTAGTTACGGAAGTGTCTTGGGACTCCAAGACACTTTACAGCCACATTAGAGTTCATATCAAACAGCTGCATAGGCAAAAGTAGCTCCTGATTTAAACAGCTTAAGTATTTCCCTTAGCCAAACAAAGATCAACAAGTTGGATGGGGTTTCACTGAAAATACTTGTCTCGCTATAGAACAGATATAAACATATGTTGTTTGTCTGCAGCTAATTTATACTTTCACTTCTGTAATGTTCTTAGTTCCCACTGGGGTAGAAGCAGCCGGGGAAAAGTTAAATCATAATCACATGAGTAAATTATCAGTGACACCTAAAAGCAGTTGCAAACTGCCTTATCATTTCAATTAAACTGAGAACTCAGCTGGTTTATGTCTGCATTAGTCAAGCGGTACCAATCAGTAAATTATTACAGAGGCAAACACCATAAATCTTCATTGACTAACAATGATGAGGAATTTCCTGCAACTTCATCTAATTGATCCTTACCCTGGAATTTTATCCCCTCTTGACAGGAAGCACAGCACTGCAATGTCTAGGAGCCACATTCTGTACTTCCTGCTCCTTGGAAATCAATCATCCTGTTGGTATCTCTGTTAGCGTTTACATAAAGAAAGAACCCAATCCACGCACAAAAGATTAACAGTAATTCTTTCCAAGAAATGCCTAACACCTTTTTAGTGCTGATCAATACACAGGTTTAAAAAGCTTATACTCAGAGACTGAAATGCCGTGTCCCAACATGTTACAGTAAGACAGTAAAATACTATTAATCCAGGTTCAGATGCCTGCCGTTTGAAAAACACCATGTGATATGACGAACAACTAACCATATTTAACACAGCTTAACACTAGTTCTTATCACATTTCTAGCAACATTTGGTGGTACAGTCTCTGGTGGGAATTTGTTCAGACTTCTCAGAATAGTTTTGGGTAGCATGAAATTATAGTTCATAATAGGAAGATATAAAGTGCTCTACCACATACTGTTATATCGGAAGATTTATCAGAAAGTATAGTGCTGAAGTGATGTGTCTGCCCTTACTCACAAAGCAGCTAATAATATAATATCTAAAAAAGTACATACTACTCCTAGGGTTTGGTTTGTTTACCAACTCTGCATTTTCAAAGGCCCTTACTAGGGACAAGGAATTCCCAACACTCCTACTATAGCCTGATACATAATGTATAAGGTCATAGAAAATGTGTATTCATGAGACTTGTTTGGCTTTTGTCAAAAAGAACTGTGAAAAATTATGATGGAACAATTTTCATTTCTGACACATTGTTTTTATAGTTCATTCATGACTGGGAATTGAGGTGTTTAGAATCTTGCCTGCTGCAGATGTTGCAGAGAAGAGAGGAGCTACAGAGCTTCTTTCTTGCTGCTTTGTTGCTGACAGTGACAGGAGACCTAAAGGAAATACTTCTCTTGACATTAAATACAATGAGTAAATCCCTAGGCTACTCTCCCAGTATACTGCATTAGAAAAGCCATGGCGCAAGGCATTTGGGAGCACACAAAAGCAAGTATGTTTTATAACCAGAACCGGCCTACGGCAACAAACTTTGAGTTTCAATACAGGACCCTGGAATTGTTCATAATAATAATAATGACAATAAAAACTGAAAATCTAGGTAAAAGCTCATAAAGCTTAGTAAGCCCAGCAGACAAAAGGAGTATTTTCTTTTTGGATAAAACTTTTCTTTAACTGCTTTCATTATGCACACTGACTCTTTTCACTATATTTCCTTCACCCAAACATTTTTTCTGAGGTTGTAACTGCCAGCGTGACAAATTTGGTGCCAATTAAGGAAGTCAGAAACTTTAAAAAAAATACAAATTCCTCTATTATAAGAAGTTAATAAAAGTTCTGGAGAATGGCAACAGCTTTGGCCCCTGCCTGAGCCATATACGCACACAGTGGAGCTTGTGAACTTACCTCTCCATGAGATTTGCGGAGATCGCAGTAACCACACACAATATATTTGCCTAGAAGATGGAAATATCCCACCCTTCGTTTCTGAATGCATGGCATAACTCTAATATTTAGTACTGTAATTGTTTTATTTACTCTACCTTTTTATTTTGATTTCAGCATGTGAAAAACAGGCACCCCAGGCTCTAGTAGGCAAATTCCACAAAGGGCAGACCAGCCAGCTTTGCTTATGCAGTGCACCCAGCTCAACCAGCTAACACCTCTCTGCAGAATGTTAGCAAGAATCCATCCTCACCTAGGAACCTCATAGGTCCTACCTTTCCTCAAAGATCTGTTCAGCTGAAAACGCAGCTGGCTCTGATGTGTGATACAATAGCCAAAAAAGCAGTTCTTTGGCTAACTTAAAAAAAGGTGCTTAGGTCAAGTTTCCTCTTTAAAATAGGCATTCCTTTTCCCAGATCAAAATATTTTCTGAATATGAAACATAATATTTCATATATCATTCCAAATAACATTTCATCAGTGCCTTTTACAATAGTATCAAATCTCTCTCCTGGAAACACCTACCCCAGTACAACAGAGGATTCGCATTCCTCTCTTCCCGGCCACAGCTCTGTGGTCACAGCCATCCCGTAACCGACAAACACACCCAACTGTTTCATCGCCATCACTTCCCCCGAAGCACTCCCACACAAAGCAGAAATTCTTTTGTTATACCACAAAAGCACAACGCTGCACTTTGTATCATTAATTTGATCCCAGTAATTCTGTTACTCTCCAGACAACCCGTTCCTCCTACACAATGCTCCAGTTCTCCTCTCTGTTGATTGATTTCAACTTCATCATCAGAAAATTTCTTTGCCGTCTTCCCACCTCGGTATCAACGCCATTGAAGAAGATAGTCGTGGGATCCCAAACCCTTTTTTTCAAGAACTCTGTGACTGCTCTCCTTTTATCCAGAGTCCTCCCTAACTTACCCTCTCAGCTATCCCTTACCAGTTCACTATTTCAGAATTCGTCAGCTTAACATTTTTCCACAGTGCATACCAAATCAGCCCCTCAGACATAAGCAGACCAGAAGTTTACATCTAGAAAGCTGCTACCTTATCTAAGACATCAGAGCTATCTAGCCTAAACTGGTTTCCGTTGCTTTGTATACTGGTCTCCTTTATCTCTCATTCCTTCAGTGTTTGTTCTTTAACAACACATAGCCAGCCAATCCCTCTGATATAAAATACTAAATCCTTCACCTTCTGCTTTTACATCATATATGGCAATATCCATATCTTTATACACATTACTACTAAACCTTTCACTTTCCCGTTCCAGTTCTATATTATCTATTATCCTCCGTCCTTAAAACCCAGAAAAACACTCGGTTTGTTTTCTTTTGCCTTTTTTCTTTGCCTGCCTCTTGCCAAAGTAAATCCATGCCTGATTACAGCCAGGAGAAAGCACGTTTCAGGATTCAGTTTCTTACACTGATAAAGAGAGATCTTTTGAACAGCTGCCTAGACTCAAAGGGCTATACCTGCTATTACATTCTCTGTTAAAACGTGGGTCTGAAAGAGAGATGCACATATTTGTTTCCTTGTGTTTTCTAGAATGTTATCTTTTATTTAAAGTTGAGAGGTTAATAAAGGAGGACAGGTTTTTCTTCTGTTTGTCGTGGCTGAGAGGGGTCTTTTTATCTCTGAATTTTTAAAATGTGAAAGAGACATAGCAATGCAAGAACTTTGAGACAGATTACTGTGCCATTTTTCCCCCATCTGCTGCTTCAGGCACCGAGATATTTATAAAGTAAGAAACAAAACTGAAAATATTAAGTTTCAAGAGAGCAGTGACAAAGTGTAAGAACTATTTCTATAACAGGCATGGTTCATGAGGCATAAAGACATTGACTTTTAGTTAATCGGAAATCTAGAGAATCGAAGATACCTTAATTAAAAGTCCAGTGTAAACATTGCATTTATTAACCTTCACAAGAAACAGGTAATAAAAAAACTAAGCCATTATGTATCTTCATGCTAAATGGCTAGATTCATTTTTCTTCACAAGGCCAAGTTGGGCTGCTTACAGAAAATTATGTGGAAACATTTTGGTCTGCATCACTGAGACTTTCTTTAATCTTTTAGGAATTAATTTTCAAATGAAAAACTACAGAAGTTTTTTAAAGCTTTGCTTTATTAGAGACAGACAGCAAAAGCAATCACTAGTCTACTGCCATTTTCCACATTCTTGGCTCGTATTTTCAATTTATGTGGATAATTAATATGCGATCATTTAATGCCTTTAAATTTTAATACAAGTGTTTAAAATGAGCCTTACTCAATGACCATTTCACTTTATAACCTGCCACCACTCTGATTCTCTTTTCATATTCAATAGCTTTTATTTTTACAGTCAGATTTTATCAAATTCAAAGGCTGTTCCTTTTTTATTTTTAAAGGGTACATAGGCATACATCATTCTCTTAAAGCAGTATATCAGTCAAAGCTATAAAGTTGTAACCTCTGTGGAAATCCAGTCTAAAAATAACTTTTTTTTCTTTTTAAATCTATTTTATCAATTGTTTCAATTCAAGTAGATTTTAGGAGACTATTCTGACAAATTACAGCAAAGTGATTGCATTGATAATTGCAAACTTCAAAACCATAAAACTCGAATTACTATTCTTTCATTTGCTGTGATGAAGCAAAAGGAATCAACAGCAGCACACAATCTGGCCAATAAAACTCAGACTTTGTTTCATTTAAAAATTAAAAATACATCTGAACTGCTCCTGAAAGTCTAATAATAATACAAACATATAGTAATATATACATTTTTAAAACTTTAGATTACTACTTGCTGAAGTAAGATGCATCGTAACAGGAGGGATGCAAGTATGACTTTAAAGTGTTGGCCAGTTTTGCTCTAGAACAGAAAGTAAGTGCATTAGGGAACAGGGAGCCACATAAAAGCAACATAAAGCTATTACCACGCTTTATATCATCACTCTCAGCTGTCCCTGATAGTCTGTGACATCTGCGACATCTGTGATGTAGCCTGGAAAAATTCCCCATGTCCCTTTTTAACTTGATGCTTTTTTCAGTGAACATTATTAAGTAGGAAAAAAAAAATCCAGAAACAAACCTGACACAACATTAATTGAAGCCTAGTGATTTATGTTTGTTTTCTTTTCATCCAGACCAATTCAATACCTTTCTGAATCTTTTATGATGCTTGTTATAGTCTTTACACCTGATTTATTTCACATACTATCCTCTGAATCATCCCAAATGCAGATGTATTTGTTTTAAAAGATTTTGCTGAGACTTGGAAATATTTTTCCCTTTCTGTAAAGGCTACATAAGCACCATCTTAATTTATTCTTTACACAATATACAATGATAACTTCTGGTATTACATAGTTCAGACAGGTTAATTTTTATCTGCTCACATGGTAGTAAAGGGAGAAATTACAAAGCGTCTTCTCCTCTTTCTCTTACATAGGAAGGCTGTAGGGACATAGAAACTACTTCAGCAGTCCAGTGGAGCAAGGCTAGAAAATGATACCTGGAGAGAAGACCAAGAACAGAGGGGTCTCTGTAGATGGTGTGATAGCAGACAGTCTTACGTCTGAATTGGAAGAAGGTTACATATTTCTGCAAGATCTGTTAGTATTTTAATTTCCCAATCGTCTCTACTATAGCTTAGTTAAGTAGATGTTTATGGATAACTTATTTCTTTCTTTCAGGGGCAATTCAAAAAGAATGAGAGGTATTTTTCAATGGCGGGGGGGGGGGGGGGGGGGGGGTGGAGCACCAAGCCTAATGTTTCATTAATTTCAAAGTTCAACTTTCATCTTTGATGAGGGTTTTGTTATATTTCTCTGAGGTTGTTTTATGTAGCGAGAGTGTAAAAAAAAATTAAGTAACAGCAAATACTCAAAATATCCTCTCCCCAGCATTGCCTCATCAGGTTTAAGATTAGGAAGCACTTCCTGCACTAGTTTCATGCTTCAAAGGAGACAGGTTGTATTCTTTAGAGCTACTCGTTCAAGAAACAATTGTTTTTACAATTTCTCCATTTTACAGTAAGAACATTATAATATGTAGTTAAAGCATAGCTTGCTATACTTATACTAACCAGAGAAGAATATATAAAATATTCCATTACTTTTCTGGTGCATCCGCTATCAGACCCAAAATATTCAAGAAATATCCCGCAGTGATACATAGGTGCCACTATCATGAACTTGCTGGTGAAACACAATATTTAACTGGCCAGTAAAACTGTTTCCTTCTTACAGAACAAGACTCTCAGAATATGTAGGTCTCTTCAAGCTTGAGTTTTTGTAGAGATGTTGTTGCCAAGTGAAGAAGTAGCCCTCAGGATAGCTGAGATCAGTAACAATTAGGTTTACATTTGCATACCTGATCATAACAGATTTCAAGTACCCTGTGTAGGCAGGCTGACACAGTGACACAAGCCTACATATTAAATATTCTAAAAAATGGGAGAAACAGTCTGCAAGAGTGTAACACAACTCAGTAGCAAGAAGTTCAAAATAGTACACCCTGGCACCAACAATCAATGGTGCAAATGCAGAATGAGGAACAAGTAGTTGCACAGGAGTACTTCAACAGAGAATACAAGGCTACAGTGGGTCACCAGACGCACAGAAATGTGACACTACTCTTGAAGCATAAGCAGCAGGAGCAGACATAATGCCAGCATTGCTCTTCCCCAGCGTTTGCAAGATCTCAGCTGGAATACCATGATCAGATTTGGGCATCCCTAACAAAATAGAGGAAATTCAAATTTTATAGGTGATCCTCATTGTAAGAAGAGATATATGTATTTTTTACTATTCTAATCAGAAATTGGTGTTAAAACTGTATCCCACAGTGGACTGAACTTTTGCTATGAAATGTAGAAAAGAATGCCCACTACTGCTATGTTTCAGAATACAACTTTTTTTTCGACAACATGCTTGGCGTTTCAAACATTTAACGTAGTGGACAAGGGGAAAAGTCAAGTAGTGTAACAATATGCCCAGCATTTTGCAAAACACCTGAAAATTTCAGTCATTTCATAAAATGTTGTTTCACAATGTGATTAATGTATGTGGACACACAGGTAGTGCATTGCGATGCAAAGTTTGAAATGCTCTGTGCTATACAAAGACACATTCCCCTTCTCCAAAAAAAGGATTATAATCAGAATATAATCAGAGAATGAAATTGTTATGTTAGTAAGATTTGCAGAGATGCTTCTCGCATCTATAATGAGGAACTACAGTCAGAGAGAGAAGACACAGGAAGCAGAAATTCTAAAGCATCCAGAGCACCTTTTGTTCCTTTTTGTAAACTCTTTGGGTTCTTTCAAACCATAGATTTCTACATTAACTGAAATAATTTAAGTATATCTACATGACCATTTTGTCTTCTAAAACTGAAGTTTTTAGAGCAACACGTCCTACCATCATGAGTCATGACATGCAACCAACACAGCACAGTTTTGGTGGTTCAGATGTTGAATATTCCTCTGAATTATGTCAAGTATACATGGTTCAAACAATTTAAAATTTTGTGTTTCTATTTTCATGCCCATATTTTGCTCCTGAAATCCTTTCCAGACAAAAGAAAAAGCACAGTCCACCACATAATCTCTGAACTTTCTTATACTTTTTAGCAGCTAAATTGAGCAGATATCTCCACAGCTTTCAAGGATGCAATTAAGATGAATGATCTGCACTCCTGGCTTGCAGACTGAGTGCAGGCACTTACTTACACAGCTGTTCATGTTTTCATATGTAGCGACCAGCAGACAGACTAGGAGGGTACGTGTATAAATTATTTTAAATTATTATTAAAATTTTCAAAAACAAATGCAAACCAAGCTAGTTAACAGAAACAGTCCCACTTTTGTTTTCCTCATCAAAATAATATATTTTCACATTATTCTTCCAAACTATACAGAGTTGGTGTGTAAAATATATTGAATATAACTGTGGAACACGTAGACTGCAATAAAAAACATCTTAGGTGTAAATTAATTCAATATTTATCTTATCTAATATGCAAATTAAGACAATGTATTCTCATTAACATTGGTTCCATTTCCTTTAAGCTAAACTAAATCTCCAGCCAGAGCAGAAAGAAAAAGAGTTATCTGTACTTCTCTTTGAAGCTAATGACGATGTGATTAGCCTCCTGCTTTGTTATGAAGTGGCGTGCTCAGGAGAACTTACCCTGGATAAAGCACAACATAAATGTACACAACCCAAAAACCAAAGACACGCTTAGTATGATACCATATTATGCACTAATAAAATACAAATCAAGAAAGAGTAAATTCCAGATAGCTTCTGAAATTTAAATGTGCAATAAAATGGAAAAGCATTTTCTCCAGGCACACATTTAGCAGAAACAGATATGACATAGACCTTGCTGACAATCTGGAAAGCAGCAAGAGGATTTTCCAGGAGATAGTGCATCTTATAAGCTCTGAAATATATCACTTACTGCAAACCAGTGCATCTGCTGTGTGGAATCTGTGTTAGCATCAACTTGGTTTAGAAGCATTTAGATTTCTGTTTAGGTTTTAAAAAAACCAAAACAAAAACCCCACAAAAACCCTTATCAGAACTGCACTTCTAATGAATGGTGCTGCCTCGCCCCAGCCTCCAAAGATTAATGCGATGACTTGGTTGCTCTGCTAAAGAGGGCAACATAATGTTATTTATTAAACCAGTTTTAATCCATCATTGTCCATAATGATTGTTTTTGATTAGCAATTTGAATTCTAACACTTGCACACGCTACCTGTATTCGGCTGAAGCAAAGAGCTATGTGGCTTCCAGCAGCCTTAGGGGACTGAAAAGTAGAAAATGTTGCAATTCAGTATTGTTCTTAATTTCCATATGCTGCTAAGTACTTCAGGTGTCACCTGCATGGTGAATTGAGAGCTCCCAAATAGAAATATGCAGGGAAAGCAGAGGTCACACCAGAAAATAAAGAGAAGAAAGTTGCTCGCTAAAGTGAAGGGAAACAAAAGAGGAGAAGATCCACCTCTGAACCAGCTCCTCCAGAGAGATTTGACCGTATCAAATCTGATAGGAGATGAGCCCCTAACAACTTTAAGTGCTATAGATACAGGCAAGGGCTGTATAAAAACACAGAGGCTAAGGCTGCTGCTGCTGGGCTGTGCGAGAGAAGGGAAATCTGCAGGGAAAGCCTTGCAGGGCTGGAGTTCACGTCCCCTCAACCTCGCTGCCTTCTCTCCCACCAGCTGAGAAGCTGCAGGGCTGTCAGCTGGGCTGGCCTGGGAGGAAGAGAGGGGGCAGCTCTACTTTAGAAAATATACAAATCCATCTATTGTAGAAACCTTCATAACAGCTTGATGTGCTGTTCACATGGCAGGATTAGCTAGGTAACACAGTAGAGCTATAGCGGCTTGGCAAAGGGCTGGTCCCAGGATTACATTTGAGTGTCGTGACGTACAACAGTGATGATAGCACGTCCAGTGTCAGCAGTGGACCTACCACCCTCGTGAGAGATGCCGACGCACTATAACTGGCTGGATCTCCCTTAAAGTTTCAGTTCTAAAAAAAACAGTTATAAAAACACTCAACCTGTACTGCAATGGCACTAATGGATCTTACCTACTCTAATTCCCATCCCCAGGGCGCAGTGGGTAACCAGTGGGTAAGCCACGGTTCCTCTGCAGAGGGAGAGCACAAGGAAACTCAGGGGGAAGACACCATCATGGACCCTTCTGCTGATAGGGCACAATATTTCCTGCTGATTATGGCGCTCTCCATCCTGCTCCACATCAGAAACAACTGTGGCAAAAGGGCAAATCAACTAAGCAGACAGGTTTTATGTTCTTTGGGAGTTCTCTTACCAACCTCCCACCACCTGCTTTATTATTATTGATAAAAGTTTGCAGTTCAGGTCCTGGGTTTGTTCACCCCTTATGTCTTCCAGAGTTGAGAAGCTAAGAAAACCTGACCACAACAAATGGATTTAACCAACTTGTTCCATATTGTCGATGCAGTAACAATACCTTCTATATCCCTAACTGGGGCTAGATATCGCTAGTCTCTTTTACAACCAAGACGAGCTGAGTTCCTCCAGACAAACCTGTGCAAGTCACTCCAATATATACTCAAAGAGGGGCACAAAGCTCTTGCAGGGGTATGGGGCTGATTACCAGCACTCACTGTTTCCTAAAACGTTGTCAGGAACACAGAGTACCAGAAACAGGAAGAACTAAGAAAAAGCCATGTACAGCTTTAAAGCCAGCCGAGAGTACTAGCATTTTAAAAACCTGACAGTGCTTTTATGGTTTATAAATCCATTTTGTTTTATTTTCCTTCATCCTATTTGTGGCAGACTCATGTACTCCTACTAAAAATTCTTTTCAACTCCAATGTTTTCCCTTTGCAGTATAATCTTGGGGAAAAAAAAAAAAATCACTTTTCACATTACTGAAAAGACATCTAGTATGTTTTATAGTCTCCAGCACCTGGGAAAAAAACATAACAATTGAGTGATATGACATTTTGGGGAGAACATGAAGGCAATCTCTAAATGAGATTTGAGCTCTTAGACAGCTTTAGCACACTCTGGTACTAATCTGGATCAGATCTCACTTCCAAGAGTGACATGAATTCAAAGCTTGGGCCATTTTCCAACTAAAACAAGGTAACAGGCTGCTTTCTCCAGGTAACTGGAAAATATGCACAAGTCCTGACCCTCCACGTCAAGCTTTTTAACTAGAAACGTCCATTTAGATCTGTTTTCTCAATGCACTTACCCCAAGTTTCCAGTTCTTCCCCTCACCCCTATAACCCCCAAGGCCCTCTCAAAAATGCCACTCTCCCAGCAGACGTCCCCTTGTCACTCTCATAGAGCTACGGCTTCTTTCCTGAGGCCTCACTGTAAACTCTGTTATCAGCACCGCCACCACAAGTCCTTTGCCAGGCACCTTTCTCAGATTTGGTATGCTGACTAGTAACACCTACTGTTTTACCATCCTCAGCCATTGTGGAAGATATGTTACTGTGCCTGTTTCAGTGTTTCCCCAGAAATCTTCCCTTTCAGGAGTGCAGTGACTCCATAAAGCCACTGGTGACCACCCAGCTGTCCCGCTGGCTGCTCAGACAACATGGCCCGGAGCCCAGCGCTCTGTTCCTCTGAGCAGGAGCACGCTATCTTGCCATCTTTATTCCAGAGAAATAGAACACTTTCTCATGTGAAAACCTCACCTTTTTACACCTTGCTTTTGCCTCTGGAAACTCATGAAATGTTAAAGCCAACATCTCTGGAGAGGGAGCCTATGATTTGACTAGGGCACTAGTTTCACTTAACAGCCATGTATTAGAAGACACGAGCCTTGAAAAAACAGATCAGCTGAACTTAAAAGGCAAACCATGCTTATCTTCTGGAAGACAAAATCCAGCCACACTACCAGTAGCATATAGAATTGACATAATGCAAGCAGTCATCTAAACAACATGTTGCAGTAGTTTGCAAGCAGTGCGAAAATACAGTTTGGTGCCCTGTGGAATGAAGGCAGTATAGAAGGAAAAAAACCAAATCACAAGGTTCCTCAGCTCAGGTCAGTTCAAACAAAAACTGGATTTCTTGAGGTAGCCAATATTTTGAAAGTTGCTTTTGTTCTGATGTCAAAGTAAAAACTGGAAATTTGTATTTTTCATAAAGCAACACATCTTAAGTATTTTCTCACATTTTCACAGCATCCAGTTGTATTTGATCTGTGAACTTTGCAGAAGTGAGTACCCCAATACAAATGGCACTCAATATTTGAAGAAAAGGATCACGAAGTATAAATTTACTAGAGGCACGTGTATGAACAACCCAGCACTGTCCTGCTCTCTACTTACCTGGTACACAAGAGTGAGACATCATTAGAAAGGGACAAGAGAATGAGCACCAGAAGGGCATTTATTTCACTGACTTCCCTTGTACCACATGAAGTTCTACTACATTAAGCAGCAAGATAGAAACAGGTGCAAAATATCTAGAATATCTAGATGCCAAACCCACTTAGATATCCTCATACAGGTACTAGACTCCACTGTGCTGAGGATGAGCACCTCTGCCCAATTCCAGTGCTCTTTGAAATCCTGGCAGCACAGGAGGTTTGGCACTGCTCTTATCGGTGAGTGTGATATTTAACTTGGGAGTTTTGCCATCTTTCCAAAGTTTGTACTTCAAAAAGCACAACTTCGAATTCACTTTGGAGGCGAGTTTTTTCCAAATGTTAAAATCAACACTACTGAGTAGCAACAGGCAAATAGGAAGGTTATCTTTATATGAAATGAGGGTTTTTTTGACAGACGTGATGGAAATTAGCAGTTGATATGCATGCAGCATTATGTATTTTGGCACTAAGAAAGCCCAAATCAATGTGGAAGTAACAAGTATTTGTATATAAACAATCACACTTGTTGGCTTATAAAATGACAGGTAAATAACTGAGAGCTCCCTTTTCCCACCCTTATAAAAATCACAGCGATCTCAGAAGACAATTTCTCTCTTGAATTCTTTTAATTTAATGACTAGAATAATAGCTTGCAAGAAATAGACTGATCAAGCTATTTGCCTTTAAACAAGATTTCCCTGTATAATTAACAGAAGTCTCTTATGCCCAGACATCACCCTATTAAATGTGACATGAACTGTAACCAATAAATAATTCTCTGATTATTTTTTTATCTCTTTTATAAATAAAAGCTCAACAATATAATATTTTAAGAGCCACACTCAATCAATTATCAGTATTAATTAGTAATTACTGAAAGCTTAGCACATTAAAAAACTAAAGTAAAAGTGCAAACACAAAAAACCCAACTATTTGGAAAGGGTATAATTAAGGAATTTCTTACATCTTGTGCTATCTGTGTCTTGTATCCCACATATTTCATTCCTATATAAGCATTTGTTTGCTTGGCTAAAATAATTACACGCTGCTTGTTAAGAATGACATGATGTAAGTGTCAAGTTACGTACATCTCTAAAGCCCTTGTTCAAAGAATGCCCTTTAGAGTAGTCAACATTTCAGTACTTAAAAATATTTTTCAATAATGCAAGTGGTTCATTTCTTATTAATTGTCCCTGTCACAATAATATCAACAGCACTGACATGTTTTCCTGAGTAAACACTGTTTGACAGACAGGCTACAGATATTTTAAATACTCCCTCACTCTTGATCACAAAGGCATTTCTTATAAAAGAGCTGTAAGTCACTGCTTATTATGTGTTTCTAAGCATTCACACTAGCAAGGTTCAGTGTCCAGTGTTTATTTCAATAAGGCAGAGCACATGGAGGAATCTCCACTGCTGAGTGCACACACAATAATTAATGCATTGTATCACTCAGCAACTTGTATTCAGTTGTTCTGGAAAAGAGTTCCAGCATCTATTAACTCAAACAGTATAGACATCTGCAAGGTGTTGGATGGAAAAAAAACCCCAACACACCAAAATGTGCATTTTGTTCTGCAAGAAAACTAATGAAACAATGAATTAAGTACTTTCATAACATACTTGTTCAATCTACTGACAAGATACAACAAAAAAGTACCTTTGATTTCTATTATTAGATATCCTACATTAGGGAACCTTAAACTAAACAAGACTGTTTGGATCTGCTTATGATATATTAATTAATACAAAATTACACACACACACACATAATTATCACTCTCTATCCTCCCGTACTTCTGCAACCAAAGACAAAAAACAAACCACAATGCAAAAGAGATGTAAAAAATATAGTACACAGTGTCAAGCATTCTGATAATTCAGGAGGTGGCCTGCCATGTTCCACATCTAAATTGCATGGCATCAAAAAATGTGGAAGCATCAGTCACAAAACAGGAGAATTTCAAGTTAGATGGTCTATGTGCACGTGACTTGAATACTACTTATATTATTTCTGTATAAACAACCTTGGTTATTTTCGGGAAGACAAGAGATTCTTTTCTTTCAGTAGTTGAAATAAATGCAGGACATCAACATCTGCAATTATACATGCACATAAATAGACACTAATAACCTACAACATAACTGAAGTGATTTCAGCTGAGTCTAATGCACAATAATCAGTATGGCACGTAATTATCTAAAACACAGTATCAAAATCAATGAAGAAAGAAGAGTAACTTTTAGCCAAAATAAATACACACACAACACGCACAAAGTGGGGTTCATCGTTCCTTCATCTAAGGACATGACCTATTAATTCCATCTTAATGATAGAAAATATTTCCTATAAGAAAAAACATCTTTGCGTAATCAGATGTTAGAAGTTGTATTCCTTCTAGCTGACACAAAAATGACCCATGAAGGCAGCTGGAGTTTTAGTGCTGCCATGAATAGTCAACATCCACACTGTTGACTAAATGTAGTCAACTATTTTGACTAATTTTATTTATTGATCCTGGTATTCAAAGGTTATGATGCTATGTATAGCATATGTAAAATATGGTCTTCCTTAGTGCTATTTCTGCACACAACTGTGAAGCAGAACTAATACATTTAACTGATAAATACATCAAAGGGAGCATGTCTAAAGCAATAAACATCTCCTGTGGTGGTGATGTTTATGCACTACAGGAGACATTTTGCTGAGTACGTATGTCCCTTTGATGTAGTTATCATTATTATAATGAAAGCATTAGTTGATTTTATTGCTTTTTAAACACCACTGTTGTCCACCATAGCTCCATTAAACATATCTGCATTCATTAATAAAGTGAATGGAAGGGTTTTCATTTAGGTCTAGATGAGTTTGTTGGTAGAATGGCTATCACACTATAAATCCAGCTCCTCTTTTTCCTTATGACCTCCTTATTTTAAGGTTACCATTGGGGATCAGCAGATTTGTGTTTACACAGAGATTTGTATACAACTTACATCAGCAGACTTACCTTGAAAGTTCTTGCAGTTCTGGAAGATTCACAGAACTGGATTAATCAGTGCACACAGAGAAACTCATTCTGGATTCAAATGTTTATATCTCCCTGAAAGAATTCCCATAAAGTTTCCATTAATTTCTGTTTATTAAAGCTCACCATAAATACAAGCCTAGTAATAGGTTTCTGATTAACCTGAAATAAATACTGTGAAATAAAAACAGTGAAATAAACACTGAAAGTTGCAAAACAGCCTTACCACAATAATATATGCAGTAAGTGTGTGTCCCCCCAAAACACATGCTCATGCATAACATTTTGTGATCAAATATTTATGCTCAGTCTTCTAAAATCCCAGTGCTATGCTCATAGTCAGAACTTCAGGAATGATACCTTCAACTTCAAAGGAAGGAAATTTAGACCTAGCAAAGTATGCTTCTTTCTGCAATTACTCCCTAAGTTTTTCTTAGTGTAAATGTCCTGAGTGTTAGAGTGAGCAGCCTTCTCATTCTGGAAATCAGTTGCATAATGAACACCAGATCCTCTATCCTTAAGGATGCTGATAAACATCAGTGCTGGAACAGGTTGTTCAGAAGCTGAATATTCACCCATGGAAGTTTAAGAGCCAAAGGCTAGATAAAGCTGTGCTTGACCTGATCTAGTTGCTGTGGCAGTTCCCTTCAAGCAGGAGGCTGGACCAGAAAACTCCAGAGGTCCCTACTATGACTCTATACTAAAGACATAGCAGTCATCCAGTGCCCTGTTCTTTAGCGAAAAAAGACTTTCACACGTGCAATAACGTAAGCCAGCTTCAGAGGATGCCCTAGGAATATCCTCATTCTTTTTGCTTTTTTTTTTTTTTTTTATGGACACATGTGAAACAGTACAGAAAGGCAAACTGCAGAACCAGCGCAACATATAATAGGAAAAGACATAAGTACAGAATTAAGAAAATCCACCCAAACAGATGCCCTGATTGTGTTCCAAAAAAATCTTGTAAAACCATTTCTTGGGGAGGTCAACTTTGCAGGGATGACTGTAATTTCAATACATGTCTACAGACATAAATACAGTAGAGATAGCATAAGACATTTTTGGCAAAAACAATGCTATCCATCACAGAAGTTTGGAAATTACTTTTAGTAGGTTAGAAACAAGCTAGACTTATAATTAACACATAACGTTGGAAATTGGTAATCAACTGCAGCATGAACAGAATTTACTACCAGAGTTCTAAATACTTAACATTTCAAAGTAGAGCACCCAACAATATTTAAAACTGGATTGTTTGTTTGTTTGTTTTTAAGAGAAATTAAAACACTCAACAGACAACATAATTAAACATCCTGGTGTACAGGTCAAAGTGAATTTACAATCATGTTTCTTAAAATAAATTCATTATTTAGAACAGCAATACAAATAACTTTATATTTACAGTCATTTAATTGGAAGAAGTACAAAGAATTCTAAATATTTCCTGATTAGACACTAGATATTGAAGAATCGGGAGGAAGGGTTAATGCACTCCAGGCAATATTCTCACACCCTAGCTTCAAGACATCCTATAGTATACTCTTTTTGTGCGTCCCTGAGAAGATAATCAGGGGTTTCTCATTATGGTGAATTAGGAAAGTACTGCTCCAGATGGGTAGTTTTCAAGTAAAGTTTGCCAGAAATTCTCTAGACAGCTTTTAACTGCTCTGGAAATGTGAAGAGTGTTAGAAACGCATCAAGTGCCAATATCACATGTTTCCTTGATGCATGCTTTAAACAAACGTCACCACCTGATATTTGCCAGAAAATTTGAGGTCAGTTATGGTGTATCAATCCAGTGCCTAAAACCACCTCTGTTTTCCATTAAGCTATTTCTTGGTGAACATGGAAAATGTCTCATGAAACATATGGGAATTCGAAAAGTCTGTTTTATTTAGAAAACTGGATGAGTAGGAACTCAGTTACCGAGTCTTCCTTAAAAAAGGGTCCAACTATCTGCAATTGTCTGTGATTTGTGTCCTGCAGACGAAGGAAGCGTTAGAGGAAACTACACTAATCCATGGATCCAGTGAAATGCTGCCAGAAGGTAGAGGCTATTCAGTGAATGAAAATATGTTGTTGGAAAAGGAAGGTGTCAAAGGCAAATTAAGCTGTAAATTAGAGTCGAAATAGGGCAAAGTCAGCAATGCAGAAGCAAGCAGGTGTTCAGTATGTGCAAGATATATCACTTAAAATTTTAAAAAGCAAAGGTTTGTATTGTTTTGGTCAGGTTCCAGGCTTGCCCACGTTTTGCAGATAGGTCATAGACTGCCCTCAGGTCTCATGAGATGCAGGAGTTAGATGAATAGGTGGAAGAGAAGTACATGGTCCTAATGACCCCCGTAAGAAAATACTGCAGTGCTATCCATCATGCTAAGACTGCTGAATCAACATTTGAGGAATTCTTACTCACCACAGGGCAGGACCTCGATTATTGCTCAGTAACAACCTCTGCCAGGGGTGTGGGGCACAGTGCCAACAGCAATGTGTGAAGGAGCAAAGGGGAGAGATATAAGTGTTGGGCATACTTTGAGCCACGATGGCGTCTCTCACGCTTCAATCTGGGACTTAATCCAAGTTATTTAAAAACTTGACAGAAGAATGGGACAGTTCAGCTTGTGTGTGATATGCTATATATCTCCCTGCATTCCTCAGTATTCTGAAAAAAAAACCAAAAAACAAACAACAAACCAAACCCCAAACTATGTATGAGGAGGAATGTGAATTTTCTTCTTTAATGTTTCAGCTGCTGAGTGGCTATTACATATGACCCAAAGAAGAATATCTAGGGTAAAGCTGGTTGAACATTCTCTAGAAAAGGAATTCTGCTGGTGAGAAAAAGCCTAGCAGCTTCAGTCAAAATGTTTCAGAAGAACATACTGGTTTTGATTACTTTTCTATCAAAAATGTTTTCCTGCTCCACACTGGATTTTTTAGGGAAAAAACATGCCAGTGCTACAGACATTAAATTCAATCCCAGGAGCAGGACGAGTCTCATGGCCTGATTGCTCTAACCACATGCAGGCCAGCTCTAAGCATGTCGCGTCCTCATACTTTCACAAAAATTCCTACTGGGAGCTGTGTGGGCTTGTGCAATGCTGCATTTAAAAATCCATGGCAGGATGTGGTTGCACAATCAGAGTATACTTGCTGGATCCTTTGTTGTGGTGGTTGTTTTAATACATTAATCTTCTCCAGCCAACTGTGTCTTGCATTATCAATCTTTCATTAACATATCCCCTTCTTTCTGAATTTTTTTTTAATACAAGGATTAGTGCAGCTGTGTCTCATCAGACCTCTTGTGTCTTTTTCTGGGACTTTGTAAGGGACCCTGATTAAAGACTGTCTCAGCTGCTGTTCTCTTCTGCGTTTTTCCTTCTATGTTGCCACTGAATATTAAGAATCTTATTGTTCCCTTTTGCAATTATGTTAGCACTTGGGCACTTTAAAGAAAAAAAAAAAAAAAAAGTGTTTTTTACTGAATGCTTTCTCCCCTCCAACCACCCCCCCCTCACCCCAATCCCCCCCCCCCATTCCCCCCCACTACTTTTTAACTGAAAGCTATTTGAAAATGCAACAGCGTGTTTTTAGAAGCCTCAGCAGAGGATGTGGTTCTGGGTTCTCCTCTGCTAACATCTGCTGATCTCATTGTTTTCATAGATTAATCTTCCCTAATTGAATTGTACATTTTAACAGAGCTTCCATTCAGAAAGAAACAACTGCACACCTTTTGCTGTGGTGTCTTTTATGTCTGTAGGTGCAAGAGAAGACAAGCTTTCAACTGCAAACAAATTGTAAGACAAAACCCATTATAGTTTCCACTGATGAATAAAACGACTGGCCAGGTAGATAAAATACAACTTGAAGAAAAGCCATCTAAAAAGGTCTGTAAATTTTCCTATTTTATTGCAATTTTATTTTTAACTGAATTGTTGACTTACAGCCTTCACTGGCTAAATACAATTATCTAATAAGACGAAGGCACTAGAGATATATTAGACTCTTTAAAACCTATTAACTCTTTGGACATGTATATTTTTCTGAATTGGTACTTTCATAATGAAGTACACCTCAAAATTCAGCAATTTTATGCAGTGAAGTTTTTAAAAGCCTCAGAATCACTGCAGCTTAGGGATCTTTTTCATTAATATCTACAGGCTATGTAGATTGTGCTTGAGAACTACATAACAAAACTTCTCTTTTTTGTAAGTAACTATTTGTAGAATGCAGATATTTTAGTTCAATGTCATTACAGAATGCTTTATAATTATAGGAAAGAAAATTAGAAGATATATTTGTAATACAAACTGCTAACTACTTTCAGCTGGCAACACTATGTCCTTGCATAAAAATTATGCTATTATATTCCATGACTGCAAATGAAATGTAAAGCTCATGGTTCCTATAAAAGACAAAAGGTAGGAAAAAAAAAAATTATTTGAGTTGCCACAGAAAATAAGGCTAACATTTGCTTTCTTTGATCTTTTTGTTCCCCTCTCTACAAGAAGTTAGAATGCAAAATTATATTTAGCTTTTGCAGATATTTCTATTTGTCCAACCTCTTTCAGAAATAACAGATGATTCTTAGAAAGGCATTTTAATGTGATAAATCTAAGAACAAGAAAATGCAAGAGATCATGTAAAGAGGGCTAAAAACAGGGTTCATTTTCATTTCAGGGATTAGAACACGTTAATGTCAATGAGCATTTAACAGTGCATCTGGTCCCATGGAGAAATACCAGTTCCACAGAATTCTAGCCAGGAATTTTATCAATTATGTAGGATTAGAATTTGAATGGAAGGCAACATGCAGATTTTCAATGCTCTAACATGCTCGTGGTATAACTTCTTACTTGCTACTTTCTTCCATCATTGTGGCCAGATTACATGCTTAAACACATGAGAAATATCTAAATGAATTTTAAACAAAGATGCACACAACCTTAAGAGTAACATTCAGCTTCTCCATGTGGAAATTATTTGCTCTTTTGATATGTACCAAGAATGTCCTTAGAAGAATTTGGCAGCTATTTTGAGCAAGATGATGATCTACGCACTTGTTCTTATCAGGTTAAAAAACCCTTTAACATATAAAATTTGCTTTGGAGATTTCTTCTTTGCATATGCCAAACAAGTAATTCTGCTTGCAAATGGACAGTGATGTGCCATTATTATGAAATGTATAAGAGAAATCATCAACAAAACAAGAGATGATATTAACTAGGAGAGAAGATGGCAGCTGTAATTTTCTGTGCTATTCCTGTAAACAATGAGCCAAGAACAAAATGCCACTGGAAAATAATTTTATTCACCTCCATCCCTTCCAACAGTCAGCCTCTCTTAGTACATCTTTCTTCATATTTTCCTTCATTTTCCACTAAATAATTACTCTATGGGCCACCTATTGCCCTTGATGTCAGAGGGAGTTGTGCACACAAACTGAAGACAATGTATTGCTCTTCATATCTACAGTTATTTTTTCCAGCTGCATAAGAAGCTATTTTCTAGACTTTCCTATAAATTCATGGACAAAAACTTGAAATTTACTATCTTGTCCTGAGATACCTATGAAATGTATGATAGTTTTTACAATTCATAAAGTAAAATAAGGATGATTTACAGCATTCTGCAATGGCTAATGACAACCAAGGACATCCACAGCACACTGTTCTTGTACAATAGGCCATAAAAAATGCTACAAGTCATCATTTCCTAGCCTGCCTTGCAGGTCCTCCCAGGAAGGGAATCAAGTCACCCTAGCATCCCTGTGGTTGTGGGAGCTGTCCCTGGGAGGAGGGGATGGGTTTTAATCTCAGTAGCTGTTAGTTTGCCTGCACCTCACAGCTCAAGAGAACTGGCAGACTTTTCACAAGTCAAGTATTTACCTCCTGTTCTCCCTATGCTTCTAAAGACTAACACAATTTGGCTGAAGCTACAACTACAGCTGCAGTTTAAGGGTTTTCCTGAGATTACCCAAGAAATGATTCAGAAACTACTGTTATCACACTATTACTGGTAAATTCAAATTCACTGCTAGGTTCAAGAAAAGGGACCCTATTAGGAGAAGGAACAATCCAATATACTCCCATACATGTCACAAGGGATTTTAAAATTATTACATCTACTGCCTTCTCAAAGCTGTATTTCTTTCTTGACATTAGAATGAAGCGTCTACTATTTTCCTGTAGAAATGATTTGTATGAGGGCACAGAGACCAATGGACAGCAATTACTTAGATTTTATTAGATCTAAACTACCATAATAGGGCACAGTCACATTATTTATATGATCAGGGGAATAAACTCTTTTCATCTTTCCACGATGCTACCTCCAGAGCTATGCAAACTATACTACTACTTTCTAGGCATTTCTCCTAGCTACCAGGAACAAGACAGACTAATCTGACCAGAGACTGATTTCTGAGTGTCCTCCTCTTCCCATACTGTGTAGCTGGGAAAGAGTAACAAAGCAATGTCATCATTTTGGACTGTTTTAAGAATTTGGCTGCCCATAATGGCGAAAGAAGAGAGCTGCAAGGAGTTCCTCCTGCTTTTGAGGGATTCCACTGGAGCAGGGCTGCTTCACAGGGTAACATCTGGAGGAACAATCAGTCCTACCTTAGGCAAATCATCTTTCACTAGGTGTTCACTACTTATCACATATTATGTTATTGGTTGGGCCCTCCCCAATGTCTTCAGGATCCCACTCTTTCCTCTAAGTAGCTATTTCCAATCTTGCAAAGAGTCTACATTTAAATTCCTTAAATCCTTTTAAAAAGTTTTACTTAATTTCAGACATACCACAAAATCATTACAAATAACTGATAGCAACTTATAAAGCCAATGGCAAGCCTATGCCTTGAGAACTGAATTCACTACATGATATCAATACGGTTGAGTTTTCAGCAGACAAAAGACTACGAGAGAAGCACCCTGCTAGGAAATACAGACAAGTCCTCTCGTTGCATGGGGATGGTGACAGGTGTAGTAGCAGAGAAAGTCAGAGCTACCTCAAGAGCTAGACCTCACTCTCTCAACCTCACCAAGTGAAGCAACAATTCTTTCTGTTAATCGTCCTCCTTGGCTCAAGGAAGGAAAGAGCAGTGTTTTGAGTGATCACCTAGAAATTATTTTAACCGAGATTATCACAGTAGCATGTTATCCATATGTGTACAAAAGGAATTTTCACTGTTACACTTATAAGACCAGAAGTCCAGAACTGCCATATTCCAGTCTTAGCTTTACTATAGACAAAGTGAGTTATGTAACATTTCTCCTCTGGTTCTCCATTTGTAAAAAAATAAAATAAAATAGTAAAATAAATAGCCTTCACTTAAAGTCATCTCTCAAATTAAGTAATGCAAGGGTTAAATAGCTAATATTTTACTGAGCTTCGAAAACAATGTCTGACGATCTAATGCTCTCTTTCCTCGACAGATGGCTTAAAAGAAATCTGGGAAGCCTTACCCATGGAAAAAATTACTAGCCTTAAGAACAATTCATATAACAGATATCTGAACACATGGCTGCCTTTCAACACTTACACTTAAACTAGGAATAGGATTCAAAAGCCACCATCCTCTAGAAGCTTTTCTCTTTACAAAGATCCCACGTTACATCTCTCTTCTCCCTCTCCTCAAATGTAATCTTGCCACGCTATTTACCGAGATGTTATTTCTTGACTAAAATAAAACCAACATTTATATTACTTTAAAATTACCGAGTAGTATTTTAACATTACGTAAAGATAAGAACTTACTAATATGAATGAATAGTCTCAAAGTATTAAGATTGTTGGCAGAGTAGGTAGATTTTTCTTTTTTTTCAACAAAAACTGCTTGGGCAAAAAACATAAGAAAATGCCTCCACTCAATATTCTCAAAAGAAGTCAAACTTTTGCAACTCCTTGAAGCTAATATTTAATTCAAAATTAAATTCAGGCATATATTTAAATAAAATAATTTCAATATAAACAGCAGAAAAATGCCAAGAAATATTTCCTTTTAATCTCCTTTGTTCAATGTTAAACAAAATCTTTTTTTTATTTCTCAAAACCATAAAACAATAAGAATGGTAATCTGCCCAAGGATAAAGCATTTGGACAGGTATTTTCAGCAATCCAAGCCTTACCCTCTTATTGCCCTCACCCTTAAATTTCTCCAGTTACTGCCCTGTGCCCAGTCACCGGGTACGGTGCAACCTTCCCCATTCTATCTCATGTCCTATACACCCTATTGATACTTAAATCCCCTTTAAAATTACAATGATAAAGCAATCCTCTTTGCTATTCGTGAAACTGATTGCTATCTTTCCCTAACTGGTCTGCTGATCTTGATGGTCATATGAGCGGAAAGCATCTTCTTCAAGTGGTCAGAAAATATCCAGCACATGGCAACTATCACTGTAAATAACAATCAGTGTCTTAAAGAAACCCATCGCTGTTCTGGCAAAAGCATCTAAAGATAGTAAATATTGATAGGGGTCAGGGCTGTGCCGGAGGCAGTTCAGTACAATCGGCTGTTAAAATCACAGCTAGTTCCAGCTCCTGATGGCCCCAGCAAGTCTCTGTACACACTTCCCTGCCTGCTTAGGCTTAGGGAGTGCTCCTCATGCCGCAGGCTCCTTGCCCGTTATCCAGCCTTGGCGAGTTCCTGAATCCCCAGGCTGATGCATCAGTCTCTCCAAGCAACGGCCTCGGGAGGATCCTGACCTGGTCTCCATCCACACACGCGCATCAGCAGTGAAGGAAACACCCCTAGCTGACCGTGCCGACCTCAGGCCACCCAAGGGAGGGCCCCCAACTCCTGCCCGGTAGTGTCTGGATCTGCCTGCCACACAGCCCAAACCCCAATACCGCTATAATCACAGCAGGACGGACACTCATCTGAGTCCACCATGGGAACTCTGCCATACCCAGCAAGAGGTAAGCACACCACCAAGTCACCCGCTCCACGCATTCATCCCAGTGCTCCATCACACCCACAGCCATACAGCCTAAACCTTGCTATGCCTGCCGATATCCAGGGACCACCGCACTAGTATATGCTGCAACTTAACTCTCTTCTGAACACCTTCACCTACACACCCCCAAAACTTTTACCGGTCTCCTGCCAGATACACCATTCCTGTCTCAAACAGCTCAGAGCCTTGGATTTTATACACTTGGAAACTCTCAAATTCTGATGTACACTCATGCAGGGCCACCCAAATACTTGTAACTCCAATCTTACAATACCACTCGTTAGTCAGGAATGCTACAGAGGTGGGGACTTAGCTAAGGAAAATTAAAGGGATTTTAGTTGCTGTTTTACTCCCCATCAGCACAAGCTTTGGTCAAGCAGATGCATTGCCATTTGAAGGGACTTTCTTCCAGGCACAAGAACATCAGCTTGTTTCTAGTGAGAGCATAGTCAATAAAATAGGTAAATCTGGGGACACAGTAAACTCGTAAGCTTACCTATGCTTTTGATAACACTGCTTTAGAAATAACTGGCCATGTTCTGGACCCGAAGTACATGAGCAGCTGATATGATAGCAAGTTTATCCACTTAATTGTTTACTAAAACAGCACTGTATGACATCCACGTGTTCAGCTTGATGGATAACTTGCCATTCCTTTCCTCATTCTGGTCTCGATCCAGTACTACTCCCCACATTCTCTGCTAGTCATTTCCAGCTGTGGCCTAATTAGGATGAACCTAGCATGCTTGATTTATATTTATTTCCCTCTCATCTCTTTCATTCATGTTTTTGCCTTAATCAAAGTGTTGCTATCATTTGGAGACTGACATCAAATCTTGACTTCTTAAGGACACCTAAAGTGGTCCGAAGCTCTGCACATCACAATGACTTGAAAGGCAGAGTCTTTGGGGAGGGTATATCATTTGCACTGTCCATTGACTCTTGTCAGCTAAATGCTTACAAGAAAGATTAAAATCTTCAGTTTCCTTTAGGAAAAGGGATATTAAGGCATAGGATATAAGACCTCCATGAGTGCTTATGTATGTGTCTGCCTGCAAATGAATGAAACGATGGTAAAATAACCTTTAGCGGCTGCTTTACTCCCCCTAGAGCCCTTTCTTATGTGCCAGAAAAATAGGACATTCCTTTTCAACACTTTGCTGATCCCTAGCAAGGCTAATAATAAACCTTGTAGCAGGTGCTGATTATAATAATAAAAGACATGAAATGATGCATATAGTATACAGGACACCCATCAGTATTACTGCTATTGGAAATAGTGGTCCTTCTACCCCTGTTCTAGGCAAAAGCAATTCCCATTACCTGGGACTAAAAACTATCTTACTTCATTAGCTTTCCTTTATCTGTGCTTATTCCCTTCTTTTCCCTTCCTTCTTCCCCACTCTCCAGCATGTCAATATGCACTGCCACCTTCTTCTTTTCCAAATCCTAGAGTTCCCAAAAGTTTGGTCGGAGCATAATTTATTTCAATTCCCAAGCACTCTCAGCAAGCAGATAAGAAGCCAAGGGAGTTACTGCACAGAAGCTGAAGGACCGAAAAACCCTCCATCAAGCCACACTGTACACACAGAACTGAATGACAATTAAATATGCATTATAAATAGACTTTTTGTCTTCTGCTACCCTTGCACCATATGATAAAAACCACCAAGAAACAGGGGGATTAGAAATACATAGTTAACTCTACTTTGGGACATCTCTATTACTAAAAGCTATCCAGGCAACATTTTTCCATGACAATCAGTAGCACAAACATCAGTTTGGCCACCATGCCATCCCCTTTGTCTTATCCAGGGTCAAGGCCTTCTTTTTATTCCTTCAATATTTGACTTGCAGCATTTCTGAGTAGCTTGAGGACACAAAACAACTTCTCAAACAGAAATACTGTAATTGCTGTAAGGCTAAGCTGTGTTGGCACCTTGTTTGTCAACAGCTGCCAGAAAACACAAAGTTATTGGTATATAGGGCACCAAGTTCAGGCGACCTGCGAATCCCTCCTGTGTTAGAGCACCTGTAATTCTCATGCACATTCAGTCTGGTGAAACGGGCAGATACAAGAGGACCTGATCCCAGCACAAGGAGCAGTGCCTCTGTGCGGGCAGGGGCACTGGGTTGAGGGGGGAGGTGGGGATGGATAGGTCTTCTCTCTTCACAAATTTTCTGACAGAAACAACCAATGTGAAGTATTTAATGTAACAACTCAACCTGCCACATCACCACCAGCTTTAGAAGGAAAAGCAGCATGAGTCACTTGTTCTGCATTCTTCCGTGATGATCATTTATCAGAAAATCATTCATTGTTATTTTGGTATTTCCAAGTGAAAAAGAATAAAAGGCCAACATCACAAAAGAACAATGACATCATGAAAGGACTGACCAGCATCAAAATTGAACCCCTGATTTAATTATGTGAGACTTATCAAAATGAATCGTCACTTGTTCCCAATACTGCTATTTCTTAAGATAACCACACACAAAAACAAGGAAAAAAAAAGTCTGGTGTGTCAGCTGTGTATGTCCAAGAAACAGAAAACAGACACTACTGTGGGGACTTCTAACAATAAATACCTAACACCAAAGGGAAAAATGGAGGCGTATAAATTCAGAGAATAAACAATCTGCTGCCCTTAGGTTTTTCCCCTAACTGCTCCATATTCAGAAAAATACCTCTACCCTCTGACATGTGGATTAAATCAGTAGGAATCCCTCAAGTGTAAAACAGGGTATTCACTGCTAATCTCACTGAGATGGACATGCAACATGACATCACTAATCTGTTGGGGAAACAAAGCAGCCACTGTATTAAGCAACTGAGGGAGTGCAGAAATCATTTATTTATCAGACATGGCCTTCTAATAAATGTAAAGATAAACTGTACCTAACATGTTTAGTGTGACCTTTAAAATACAAAGTTGCCTAAGAGTGGTCTATTGCACAGATTTCATTGCAATTAAAAATTTGTAAATCACTGGGAATGCAGAAAAATACAACTGCTATGCAAAGTCAAGGGATCAAATTCTCTTGTACTAGAAATCACATTTTACATTTATGTGACATATTTCAGTCCATAGCCATATCATATGTCTACAAAAATATTTCCATTAAATTAATGAGGTATGTCTCCTTTACCATGATGTGCCTAACTAAAATGCCACTACATTTTTTTTTCCTTTCCTTAAAGGCCTAATCCCATAATAATTTAGAAAGATCTTATTATGTAGAGATTGAGCTCTTTTTTCCCAAACCTTTCATCTTACTCAGTTTGATTAGGGTCACGGAGCCAGGCTCATCCCAAGTATAATTCCACTGTAGTCAAAAAAGCTACACCACTGATCATACTAGACCACAGAAGCAAACATTTGGTGCCCTATATTTGCCAATACAAAAGGATAATGTCGTATTTATTCCATTTTTAGTCTGAACCATACTTTGATATATCATTCAAGATGCTAATGAATCAAACAGCCATTTACAAGAGTAAATACTCCAAATACAACATGCTACTCAAATTAACTCCCTATTCTTCATACTTTGTCCAAACCTTCCAACCATTTCAGTAAACACTTTGGATATGATGTGCTGCTCAAGCTCTCAGGATGGAAATTATCTCATGCAAGTTATTTTAACCAGTCCATCTGAGACTGAGTCACTGGTATCTCCCTGTCTGTTCAACAGTCAGAATTTACCAGTATCATCTTAAAGAACTTTATCTTCCTACGAACCATGCAGTAACTTTATAGTAAATTACAACTAGTTAAAATTGTCTAGTTCTACGTATGCCAACCTCTATTACATGTCATTTGAAATAATGTCATCTAAGAACAAAAACCACTGAACTATGAAAGATCAACAATGATTTTTTTATCTTCCTGCCCAATAAATTCCCAGAGTGCTGTAAATTTTGCTTTCTTCAACAAGTATGCATTGTACACAGGGAACCGCACTGAAAAATCCACAACTCAGACTCATTTGGAATGAAAATGAAAAAAATGGAAGCTTAAAGGAAAAAGGGTTAAGAAAACTGTGAAAGTCCTTGGAGCCACACTGTTTCTGAACTGCAAATACTTATAATTTTTATATCATCATATAAAACTTGGACTTTAAGATCCCTTCCATTTAACATCTACTTTTAGGAGGTCAATAGTCCCCATTCATTTCACATACTGCCTATTTACTGCTTTCTCGTTCTGTTAAGAATAAAAAGGTGCCACAGATAATTAAAAACAAAGTCAGTCCCAGCATTCATTAAGGAAGAAAATATGATCTTCTGAAAAGCTGTCACATATGATAAAGCAGCGTTATCTGCCCAGACTTACAGTGATTTCAAATGGTTAAGTCTAGAGGAAGAAATCCACCAAAATGCAGTTAGATTAATTGCTGTTTTACAAGGGAGAGCTTAAAAATGCAGTAATTAATTGACCTACTGTTTGAGACAATTTCTTGCAAAAGATGAAAGACAGTGCTCTTTCATTTGAAAAGAGGCTAATGAACATTAGCAAACTAACATTACCAGTCTTTCCAGTATATGTGAAGTGTAAAGCAGAAAAAACAAAGAATATCCATGGGATGGGATAAATTTTGAACTAATTTTTATCTATGCGACTTCACTGCACCTAACAGCATTATTTCAAATTAGGACTGGGGTTCTCCTAATACCCTGACATTTTGAATATTTAGCCCTAGGCCCATAGTTACCTGGGTGGAGAACACTGTAATTTGAAATTAATTGAAAAAGTCATTTTAGTGTTGGGGATGCAGAAAAATATATGGGTTTATTCACTATAAGAACATTTTATTTACTCTGAAACAGATTGTGCAAAGTACCTTGAAACATGGTTTATTAACCTATCTGCAATTGCCTAATTTGTTATGCATAGAATTTCTAATGATTTTAATTATTTCTCAAAAAAAAAAACAGAAATTGCACGCACATTCCAAAGATATCTAAAAGTCTGCAAATACAAACAGACATATTGTATAAATGCTGCCACTACTGCTTGCACAACATACAAAATGCACAGGCAGAATGTGAACATAGATCCATTAGGATTTGAAAAGAGAAACATGTGCATGGCAGTGCCCCGTAGAAGGCACCTTGCTCTCACAAGAATAGAATAGTGTCAAATTACGCAAAGGGTACATATGGAAAGGAAGACTGCATTCCTAAATGTCGTGATTTCAATGACAATGCAGATTTTGGAAAACGGGAAATACACACAGTACACAAGATACAAGTACACTGAAAGCTTTATGCAATGGCAAAATGGTGCCCTCTATCTTATTTCTCCCTTCCTGATGACGCCTGACATTTAGTCGGCATTTTTGGCTGCCACTGAAAATCGACCCGATGATTTCAGAAAACTGTCAGTGACTCCAATGTATCTCTTTCTAAGCTGTAATTGTTCACTATGAAGTAAGCATATTTTAGACTATTTTCCTCTAGACACGATACCCAAACTCATATACACCGAAGTCCATCCGCTACCTTTTTACCTGCTTAGTTCTATGAGGTCCTCTGCAGTTTCTTGCCATTAACACAGTATTTGATGACTCAAGGGAGTTTCATGTCATCTGCAAAATTGGAGATTTCAGTGCTCACTTCAGTCTCCAGATCATCATCTTGCATAAAGTCAGCATAAATCTCT
This sequence comes from Aquila chrysaetos chrysaetos, assembly GCF_900496995.4. Lineage (NCBI taxonomy): Eukaryota > Metazoa > Chordata > Aves > Accipitriformes > Accipitridae > Aquila > Aquila chrysaetos. Next base: position 9,980,714 of record NC_044012.1, read on the forward strand.
AGCAGCAGAAGACTGACTCTTCTTGAACCAAGAAGTGACCATTAAGATTGCTGTTTCTTCTAAGTCAAGGACAACTAAAATTTTTTTTTTTTTTTTTTTTTTTTTTTAGCCTTTGGTGTGTAATCTTCTCAGCAACTGGTTTTTTTAAATGCAAATATATTATATGCACAGTGAATTCTTTTTATTCTCATACTTTATTGACATCTTCATGCAACTCCAGCAGACAGTAGAAAAGGATTTCTCCTAAGAGAAGTGGACCTTGTCCGAACAGACCAAATTTATTCATCTGCTTAGTGATTTTATTCTTTAGATGAACTCTTCCATCTCACCATGGACAGAAGTTCTGCTTATCAGTCCACAGTCTCTCTCTAATGCTCCACCTAGAGCTTATGTTGCAGCTTCAATGTACATTTCAAAAATACTAGGACTGGAATCAACACGGATGGAAATTCTGATTTTGAGCCAGCCTCAATAGAACACTTACAAAATACAGGCTTTGCAAAATGCCTCCTGTAATTGAAAAAGAAAGTATGAGAAGACTAACATTTGTTTAGTGTAATTTTTCTTACAGTTTATAAGCACCTGAAGGTTTCACATCAAAAGCAGACCCTAATGAAGAATGAATCTCACAACTGCGAGAAAAATCGCAAGTGTGGACAGCTTACAAATTCTGAGGAAGTTCTCCAAAGGCTGTAGTTTTCTCCCTTAAAAATGGCCCTACTTCTATGAACAAGAGAATATACACTGAAAAAGTTATCACAGTTTCTATGAGGCTTTTTGGTGCTAAGCTAAGGATTTTTATACGAGCCTGATTCAGTGGTCAAAAAAGATCAAAGTATGTTATTTTTCAATTTAATTCCATAAATTTAAATGTTATTGACCTATTAATATCAAATACAATAAAATCCTCTTAAAACAAATGTAATTTGGTTTTTGATAGGTGTTTGGGTGGTGTTGTTTGTTTTGATTTTTTAAGTCAAACATACCCAAACAAAACAAAACAAACAAACAAAAAAGAAAGAGTTAAGGTAAATGCCAATACACTAGACTTACATTTTCATGTTTAAATATTCTATTATTCATTCCCCCCTTCTACACACAATACTCATTTAAAAAATTATGTCAATGGATTTTACTTGAACAGATTTATTAAAATACGTAGATAACAGTTAATGTCTTTTTGGTGGGAAATAGCTGTGGTATATGCACTACCGGATCAGATCGTTTAATCAAACAAAAAACCGTCAGAGATTGTTCCAGCTAAGGATTAATTGTGCCAACTTAAGTCACACAAAATATATTTTGGCATTGCTTCTGACAGATGAAAATAAAACAAACATTAGGGATCAGCTTGCAGCTAACAATATGCAAAATTAAAGAATATAAAAATTTTAAACTTTTATGGGAGTGCTGATTAGCTTTTGTTCTAAAAACTGAAAAGAAGAGACTTTGCTGTTAATCTTGTTACACATCCACTTAGCAAACAGAAACAAGGATCCTTAAAAACCCTGCTATTCAAACAAGATAACAGACACTGAATGAATACTATGTATTAGTGGCCTATGCAAAAATGGCTGCTTTTTTTTTTTTATTGGACAGAAGTAAAAGAGTAAAAAACCCAAATTACCTCTAAAGTCATTTATGACTGTGTAAGCTGATTATAATAAAGTATAAGGCCTATGCATTTTTCATTTGAAGGTTAAATTCTCAATTAATTTTTCAGCATGTTGCCATCTCTGCTGAGTGCGGTTGCTAATTGCAGTAAAACAATAGCTTTCACTGTTTGAATTCACATGTTGAATTCAAGACACAGTCAGAGATCTAGTAGGCTCAAAAGTACTGAAGCCCAAATCAGAATTACTGCATAAAACCAAAATCCAAACATCAATCTGAGTTTTCAGATTTTTTTAAACTCTGGTAAAGAAAAAAAAAGACTTGTTATTCTTGATTGTGTTTATTCCACATTTTTCAGACTCTTTTTTTTTTTTCATGAAAGCAAAAGACTTCAATAGCTGACATCTTGAATTCTCTTCAGTAAAATGCATGAAGAATAAACAGAATGCACATAGAAATAAAACTGAGTACCTGAATGAACTTTGTCTACCAGAATTAACTAGCATCCTACTGACAAAGAATATTTCAGAATATCCTTTTTTTTTTTGTCTTAATGACTAAACAGAAACTGTTATCCAACTGAACTATATGCACCCCCTCACTTTGCAATCTGGCTCCTCAGTGCCTCCCAAGAATGGTGACAAAATAGCTACCTATTGCACCTTTCATAAAGTGCTTAGCCAACGAGCATCCTAAATTCCTTATCTTGTGTTGCTATTAAAAAAAAAAATAAAAAAAAAATCCAAGTATCTATAAAAATATCTAGATACTTTCCTACAGATTCTGTCTCCTTCTCACCCTACATTTTCCCTAGGGCAGAAGCAGCTCTTGACCATGAGGACTTCACCATGTCGCCAGGCCCTCTCTGTGTTTTTGCTAAGCCAGTCTAAACATATTCTTTGTTTCATAAATGACAAATGAGTTCTTGCATGCAGTAACACTTGCATGAAAGCAGCTTTAAAATAGATGTAGATTCTGTGAAGAAAGATTAGGTTTGAGAGAGCACAAATTCTGACGGAAGCCTTCTGCTCAAGGTTGAAGCCCAGAAGAAAGAAAAGCATCTAACTTAAGTCAAATGTATTACAAAACAATAAATACCATTTCCATGGTAGTATATATGGTATATATAAATTCTTTCACGGGCTACAGTCAGAACTGAGGCAGCTTGGAATTTTGCCTTTTATCAGACAGTCAGGAAAAGAAAAGTGACAAAGTTTAGGCCTAAGAATATTATAGCAGCGCCTACCACACAGGTGAGCAAGCTGCCCCTTAGCCCTTAGATCCCTGCCCAGCTTCCTGGAGCTTCCAGCTCCCCTGCTCAGAATGATACTCACTGATGAAAACACCCTCATCTTCAGAGTACAGTGACTCGTGCAGAGTACTGTTGGAGTACAGTTCATTAAATGGACTATTTGTCCATTTTTAAGTAAAATTATAGATGAATACATAACAGCCTTCAGTAAGTTAGATTGTAAAGTACAAAGCAGATCACATTTTAATATATTTCACTTTAAGATATGTAAATTTATATCAGGTCACCAGAGCGCATGAGATCAACTATTACTTATCTCACAAAGATATTATTTATGTGAGTAGATAAAAATAGAGAAACTGAGGTACAGAATGCCTTAAGTAATTTGTGGCTGATCAAAACAGAAACCTCTGCCTGAGCAAAGACATACACGCAGTTCTTTCAAGTTGCAATTCATCGTTCCAGTCCACAAACAGTCCCGTCTATCCCGCTGTGAACCAAGTCAGCCAAATCTCCACGCGGATTAATCTCAACTACCACACTTCAGATGCCAGTGGACATAAAGAAGTTACAACAGAAGAAAAAGCAATAAAGGAAATGTGTACTAGGCTGTTAATTAATGTAAGCTCCCTTTACTTCAGCTACGTTGGGTTTTGGGGGTGGGCGGTTTGGGGGGTTTTTTGATTGTAAGCTACATAATTTCCTTACATTTAGACAATGTGAGTCAAATTGTATTGTTAACTCTCCAATGTTAATGAGAGTAGACATTCACACTTTTTTGAAGCTGACATCCTTATTATCCCCTTATACTCTGTTTACTCAAATACAGTGATGAGGCAAAAAATCAAAAGAGTATGAATGAGGGAGGAAAAATCTAGGAGATAAGAAAATGTTAATAAGATTGCAAGGCAGTAACAGTGGAAAAAAAACCCTTAAAACCAGTATCACGTGAGATAATCTTTATGTCCAAAGGTGGATTATAATTTTGGATTTTAGAACACTTAAAGATACAGCTTGCTTTTATAAGCTACCCGCTTCCCTGTATAGCTATGGAAAGGCTCCACAATGTCAGACCATTAATCTTATGAACCTTAAAACATTTCTTTGTTTAAAACTACTAAGACAGACCTTCACTCAAGCACAGTTGCAATCAATGGAGAAAACATTAATCACTTGAGAAGTGGTGTTTTGAGACTCATGAAATTGAAATGAATCACAATATGAAAAATGCAATTATTTTTAAGGGCTTTGTTTTGTTAACATTCAGTCACTCAAACTGCTCTCTTTGCTTATGTGTTCCTTGAGGGGGGAGAAAAGTGTTTAACTGTTGCTTTGGTGCTCGGTACATGCTCTCTCCATCCCCAGGTCTGCCTCCCTCGGTGCCACACCGCAGGCTGCCTTAGCCACACCTCACCTAAACAGACACAAAAAAATGCAACCTTAACAACATCATGACAGTGGTCTCGTTCCCATTGTTATCTTTCAATCCAGCACCTCAGTTCAATCCCACACACAAATAAGCCTGAATTTCCCTGTGGCATGACAGTATGATTATCTGCCCTTCTATGGGTTTGGTTTTTTTGTTTCAAGAGGCTCCGCTTTCATCAGAGGCCTACTAAGATGCGCATTCAACCTTGTAATAAGTGAGTTACTTGCTGACTATTTATTGACCTATGAGCTTTGAAAGGCCTGTTTATCTAATAGGTCTGGATCCTGCAAAGAACTCAATAAATTGGTGTTCAGAGTAATGTGTCAGTGAACCAGTTCACAAGTACAGTTTGGGACAAGAATAAAAGACAGCTGATGATTTCAGTAACTCCTCTTCCCTGGCAAAGGTGGCTCGGGCTAGGTAGAAAAATCAAGATGCACACATTGACTTCCTAACTGCTTGACCAGTCCATCACACGTGACATCAGTCAAATATATTAGAGTCTACTTGGACAAATGTGCAGTTATCAGAGCTACAAAAACATGATCTCCATGACAGGCATATTTGAAAACCATTTTCAGAAATTGATCAAATTTTTACAGATTTTACTTATGGTAAATAACAGAAAAGTTTTATGCAAAACAAGAAACCAATTCTTTTGAACGAATATTGGTTTACGTTCCAGTAAGTCACGAACTGGTTGGCAAAGTGGTCCAAGAAATGTGTTGGGTTTTGTCTAGTGCAGAAACATCAGAGAATTTTAGTTTTCTATTGTGATGGTGATTTTGCTTGCAAGAGAAGATGATTACCTGACTGCCTTTCCTCACAGACGACAAGATCACATGCATTCCTGACCGACCTGGGCTTTCCTTTTAGACAACAGCAAGGCTCTGGGGTCCTTTCTAGGTGACAGAAGATTTGCCTGAGATTCTTAACATCAGAGGGGATTTCAACAGACGGAGCCTGCCCCTACTGAATTTGAAGGCAGTTTTGCCACGCAAGCAAAGAACAAGTACTTTGCCTGCAAGTACCTCCAGACAGATCCTACAACACGAGTGCATCTCAATAGCTCTTTCAGGAACAGTCTCAATTTCTTTAAGACATACTGTATGAACAATAAACTTTACCTGTGTTAAAGGATTACAGTCTGTTTCCTAATAAAGAAAAACAGCCCTATCAGAAGAAAAACATAGATTGCAAATGTAGATTGAGCAAATGATGCCCTCAGCTGGATGCACTAAAGCCTGCTTTACAGCATAGTGGTAACAAATTAAACAACACAATGACTTTAGCTACAGGTAGCTAGATACAGGCATCTCTCATTGGAGAGCTAAGCTTTCAAAGGATGCTAATTCACCAGAGAGCTGTAGTAATTGCCTATTAAAAAAAAACTAGAAACATCCAGCCACACAATAACAAACTTCAACCTTCATAATTTACGCAAGGAAAAGAATGGAGAATGATGTGCCACCTCTACAACCCTCCACTTCAGTTTGCCCTTTTGTGCTCACAGAACTCTACTAAAGACATGGGTCTTGACTTTGTAAGTCTTAACAGTTAGTTTCAACAGTTTTTAATTCTGCTCCAGTGTGAAACTTCATTTGCCTTGTGATACAAGAGACATAGCTGGTAATATTTCGACCATCAATGAGTAATGATATAAAACCATGATTACAGGTTGTTGGCATTGCTCAGTGTTGCAAGGGGCTTTGCAAGAGTACACGCTGGGAGCTGTGTGTGCAGGACATGCATGAGGCAAAGAAGATTCAAAGTTATTCTTAACTGAGTCAGCTGTCTTCACAGTCACTCCACCTCCAAAGTGGAAAAGAAGTAAAATAAAGGAACAAAGAAAATAAAGGAAATATGTTATTCTTGTGACTGTTTGTTAGGCTGTCCACAGACCTGGGATAATCTAAATGCTTCCGGAAGACAAAAGATCTTCAGAATAAGATGAAAAATTCAGTAGTTGACAGCAAGGGAGTTGTGGTGACACCATCAAGTCTAGAAACCACTTCACTGCCTAGGCCATAGAAGTTGTGGTTAAAGGTGGGTGGGTGGGTGGGGTGGGTGGGGTGGGTGGGTTGGGTTCCCCCCCCCCATAAGACTGAAAACTGATTGCTTGAAAATAAAAGCAACAAGTGGCTTAAATTTTATAGCCAAAAACAGAGACTAACATAAATAATGAGCTCACTAAGGATAAATTAAGAGGAATGCTCTTTCCCGTCTAGTAGAGATTTTCAGCTTTTGATGACAAATATGAAAAACACCTTGCACTGTAATAAAATTTAGTTACTTGGTGCTTTCAAAGTCTTCTAACAAAATGGCTTTTAAAGCAGTTTATGTACATATAAAGTTCATTTTCCTGAAGAACCCACATGCTATATAAAGGGACCATTTAAATGAAAATGTAAAAATACATGGGTTTTGTTAGTTGTGCTCCTGGCAAGACGTCCTACCAGACAGTGCTTATATTTACCCTCTGCTACAAAATTAATCAAAGAAACTTAAGCTGAATTCTATAGTCCTTTCTCATACTAATCTTCTCTGTAGAACTTGCCTAATCACTCAAACTCCAGTGGGTCAATTTGAAACTTTCCTTTCTAAACACCTATGATTTAATAGTACAGAAATTTCGCTGCAAACTCCAAATACAGAGCACTGGTTCTGCCATAGCTGTTTTCAACTGGTGTTTTTGAACTCCATTAATTTCAATATATCTAGATTTCATTTCTTCAGAAGAGGCAAATTCACACACATGCGGCTATATAAGTATTTTTCCTATAGAGATCAAATGAATCTTTGCAAAATACTGTACGTTTGTCCCTCATTTTTTGATAAATGTGGCCTTTTTTTTTATATAGTGCTCAATAAATTCTTAGTCTCCTGTGGCTATACTGCAGAACCCTCCCTTTTATTCAACAGATCAGTATCAGAACTTAGGACTTTTCCCTCTTTTGCTGTCAGAGCTTACAATGGATTTATAAAAGACTATGTTACATTGCTACAAAGCTGCATTTTCTGATTTCATTTACACATCAAGAAGTCCCACATGCTAAAGAGCATCGCAGCTAACTAGAGGCCAAATATGGTCACTGAACTAAACATTTAACTTTTGCTAATTATTTTCAAATTACATTTAATGGAAATAATTTATTTGTTGGCCTATTTTTGTCTCATTAACAACACTTGTAATTTCAATTAGGTTAATTAACTAAGTTCCACCAATCAGGCAAACCCAGTTGTTTATTCCTTGCAAATTTTCCTTCTTTGACAAGTCAAACAAAGCTTTTGTTTGGAGGAAGTTTGTTGGTGATGGGGGAGGGTCTTTAGGTGGGAGATGGTAAAAATCATTTCATTAAACACAGTGATTTGATAAAGCCTGGTGGTGCCAATTCAGTGTACCAGTCATCAAATAAGAAATGCAATTGAGAAGAAGGAAAAGGAAAAAGTTGCTGTGAGGTGTAAATAGAAAAAATCCACAGGGGAAGAAATGATGCTAGGGGATCACCGATGAGAGAAAATTTGATCATGGTGTGCTTCGCTGTGTGAAGGATGTTGTTTCTTAGGTAAGCTGCAAACTGAAGTTCAGCAAGACATTTTGCTTTATAAGTAGATTGAGGGCAGTGTGGAACTTGTAGTACAAACAATTTCACCTCAGACTTAAAAAAAAAAAACTTTCATTTTGTTCCACTTTTTCTCTGCACAATTTATAGTGCCTAGCATGTAGCCATGTTGTCCTCTTGATTTGTTAATCAAAGTCACATTTTGTAAGAATTGCTTACTGCATGTGAATACACCAAAGATCAGGTTGGAAGAGAAGCAATGGGCTTCTTTTTTCTGGAAGTTTTTAACCTCAACTATAAACCAGAAATAAACATCTCACTGCTTTCTGTAGAGCTGTGCGAAGCTCAGCGTTACTTTGATATGTGATATTAATCTACACACACATAATAAGAAACAAGCACAGAAAATAGCAATAATACTTAGCTAGTGAGTAGATACTTTAGAGATTTTTTTTCAGACTAATACCTAGTATAACTGGGATTTGATACACATTTTATCAAAGCCACGTTCAAATAGGGATTTAGACAGAAATGTCTATTTGTGTTCTTTTCTATAATGACTAGACAGCAGCAGTTTATGTATTCTAAAGTCACACTTTCATACTGGAAACCCTAAGACAGATCTGACAGAATCATGCGATTAAAGCAGGATAATAATTTAAAGAATAATAGCCTATTAACTACTCTGGGTAAGTGCACAAAATTTAGGCTAGGACACAAGCCCTGGGCACTATACAGAAGCCCTGACTGAAGATACTAAAGACCTAAAGTGTATTTCAACAACTGTTCCTTGACTGGGTTCCACAATACATCCAATTCTGTACAACTCTGCACAAATATATCTAAACCGAAGTTTATTTTTGAAAGAAAATGTTAGAACAAAGAGGCATTTATTTCTTTGGCTCTTTTCTTTCATTTCAAACAATGTAGCCACACAAACATTCAACTGCCTTTATTTTTAATAAGCGTTTACATGGGGGCAACTTAGTACCGCCAAGAGTCTTCAGAAAGCTCTTGGAACAGACGGTAGCTTTATGCCCACTTGAACATAGCTAAATACTACTGTTCTTAACACTGTTCTCTAATTCTAATTGCTATTTTCATACTAACCAGGTAAATCTGGGCAACATCTGAATTAATTATATTCTACTCAATGACAAAATACAGGCCAGTATTCTGTGTTTTTTACTTGCAGTTTTTATTAATTTCTAATTTGAATAACATCCATTGAAGACTACATTTATCTAAGACCTGGATCATTTGACAAAATAATAGTAAGTAATATTTATCTTAGCAGCTCCTGAAATTTTTCTAAACATTATTAGCATGAGAGGCAAATTCCATTTTTATCACCTAATCTTCAAGTATAACAGCATCATGGGTGCAATTATTTGCTTTCTTGATGTTAGTTTCTCTCCTGTAACTTGCAGAAGAAAGGGCAGTTGAGGGTTTGTAGCCATGCCTGGAAAGTATTAAACAGTGTTTTGGTAAGTTCAGATACTCAGCAACGTGGAACTTAAAATCATAAGGAAAAGTCAGTCATAAAGCTTTTGTGAAGGAGGGGTATTCTGGAAACCTGCCATCCCCTACGTGTAGTCTGATCACTCTGTATGCATCTTAACAGAAAAGGATATTAGTGGATAATCCTTTGTTTGGGATCCATTCCAAATTTACAATATCAAGTAACTCAAGTTGGTGCAAAACTGTAGCCTTGGGGATTATCTCAAGAGATTTGATCAAAATTCACTTTTCCAGAGAAAGTTCTTAGCACAACAGTCTGGGAATCAAATATAAGCCAGCCTTATTTTTAACATCTCTCACCTTGAAATTTTCTGTGCTCCTAATAGTCTTGCATTAAATGGCCTACAAAGTAGGAATAGTAACCTATACATGTGATCTTTAATTTTACTAATCCTCTGTTACAGCCCAAAAGACTGAAAATGCCTTATTTGATGCCACTGTATCTTTGTGAAACTTTTTCAAGCACTGTGTGCCATAGCATATACTGGACTTCTAACACATTTGTTAGAGATGCAGCAAATTCCAGGATTTTTCCACTATGTTTTGTGGAAAACAGTATTCTAGCATGGGCGGGGGGTGTTATCCTTCTTTCTCCTCCTCCTCTTCCTTGTTTCAGTGCACTAAAATGTTACTATGCAACATAGTATGGTATCATAGGATGTCATATCCTATGATGAACTAATGCATTTTGCTGCACTTCCACAAATGCAGACCAGCATTATTAATAATCAAATAATATGCCATTACTTATTAAAATGTAACTACATATTGCATCAACAAAACAAATAAGTACTACAAAAAAACAAGGAAAGAAGCAATCTGGAACCATCTGGATCAAAAAGAGTGAGATCTCTACATATATGACCATGCCAACATAGGATGGTAACTTAAAGTCATAACGTATCCTTTAAACTATTATTTTCTATTTTTTTCTATTACTAATGAATTACAAATCAATGCAATATAGGAAAGCAATATCTAAGAACATTATTCTCTCCTGAAAACATATCCTAAACTGCATCATTTCTTCATTTCAAAGTCATCCTAACCTAGACTACAAATGCTCGCACTAAGTATAAGGGGACATTTATTCCTTAAACTGATACTGACTAGTTCAGCAGAGTCTTAGATCTGCTAAATATCTCAAAAGAAATTAGACCCTATAAAATCTTGTACCAGCTAATAAGCATGTAAATAAGCAGAGATACACACACAGAAATATACAAACAAGCAAACACTGATCCTCAACTCAAAAGCTGCAAGACATCTCCTTTAACTATAAATTTAAGATCTTTAACTTTGTAATTATTATTTTTCTTCCATTAATGCTTTGCTGGTCTCTCCCTTTCAAGAGTAGATAGCTCCAATAGAAGATACTACTGATGTAACTAACTCCTAACTCCTGTTGCCAACAATAAACTTGCTTGCTTGACCTCAATGATGCTGAATCTCTGACATGACTACAGGAAAGAAATCATTTGACTGGCCTTTATCAAGTGGTCTGAAATCTGCATGTGAACAGATCTTAAACAATATCTTTCCCTATCCCATGCCATTAAAATACTAAGCCATTTTTTCCTTTAGTTACAGAATGTTAGTTATTGACATAACAAATATTCCAACTAGAGATACTCTTCAAGATGCCTCACGGTTGATTCACTCAATATTCCTTTCAGTGAGAAATCTTTCAGTGAAATTCTTCATATGATAGGAATTTTAATTATTCTAACTATGAATTTTATTGCAATTGAATGACAGCTGAACAAAGTAGGTTTGAGTTTTAGTTATACATATTAATTGTTAAAGGTTTAATTCTTATGTCAATAAGGCTTAAAACTTTCCCATTAGCTACTGTTCCTACACTAAACTTCTGAAAAATGTTAAATGATTGTAACAATGTCAAATAAATGCATCCTCACAAAAATATACACAAAAGCAGTAATTTTCAAAGGCATTATTATGTAGAAACATCACACTACTCATCAACAACATTTTAAGAGCTCATTGAAATAATAAAGTGGCTACAGTTATTTCCATTAGAAGGTTTATAAATAATATCTGTTGTTTGGTACATTAAGAGAGCACAACTGTGTAATAATTGAAATGTCAGTACATCTTCCTTGTGAAAGTTTCTACTTCTAAAAGCAAGCATCTGGCTTACTGTGGGAAGAATGCACAATTCCCACCTCCTCCTCCTGCCTCAACATTTGAGCTGTGGAGCAAAATAGTGCTTGCCATTCCCATTCAATTGTCCCTCTAATATCAAATAAAACCATATGTAAGAAAAAAAAATATTATTACACACTTATTTGTGTAAGTACAATCTCTTTAAAAAACCCAAACACAAAAACTTACAGCCCTTTTGGCTTATTTTTCTTCACTTTCTCATTTTGAATCAATGGCAACCTAAAAAATGGGGGAAGAAACAAGGCAAAGTATAACTTAGATAACTGTCAAAGATAACTGATAAAACTAAGCCACTCCAACAGCATAATAAGAAATCATGAAATATCTAGTCCATCACCTCTATTGTTATGAAGAGGCTTTTTATTATGCTGAAATCTTTACTTAGGAAGAGTTTTCAGTTATATAATCGGATTTTTCAGGAACAATTTGGAAGTTGACATTCTAGGGAGAAATAAGAGCTTTTAGATACTGGTGTGTCTAGCTATTTTACTGATACATTTTATCATTTTAATACTAGTAGATACTCCTTCACAGCCCCTTGGACATTGTCTAGAATCTTACTGTTTATGTAACTTAAACAATAATTGTTTTCTGTCAAAGACCCAAATCTTTAGTTCAGGTTACAGGTCAAGAAGAATGCTGGGCTGAAATTTTCCACAGCAAATCCAAGACACTAGGAAAGAAAAAAGTTCAATCTCATAGACAGCCTTGCATTGCTATCCCAGTACCTGCTCTTCAGTAGACTTCAGTATCCTTGTGCACCCAGATGAACGGTAGAGATATTTGTGGTACAAACATATTGACCTTCATCCTCCTCAGCTCTTCTACTTTGCCCAACTGACACAATGTACTGTGTATTACAGTTTATTACTGATGAGTTTATGAGATCTGTTTCTTCTCAAGCCAAACCTCTTGGGTTCTGATTAGTCAGAAGATATATTGAAGGAAAGGCAGTGGGATTTTTTTACTGTGAAAACCAGGTCTGATTGAAGTCTTCTTCAGTCTCAGACGTGGTGAGCAGATAAGGGCATTTTGTTCACTGAAAACTGGTGAGATTTTTAAAAATATGCCAAAATTAAGTACTCTGTATTTTTGTGATACCTAATCAAAGTCTCACATCAAAGTTTGTGAAGAAGAGGAATACATAAGGAAGGGAAAGAGGGTTCATTGTTTAATAGAGTGCTCTGGCACAGTATGAAAGTCTGTTAAGTCATTTTCTACGCCCAAAATCTGTCAGACAGTTTTAAGAATAAGATCTTACATGGCTGATGTCCTAATCAAAATTTCAGAATAGCATTTAAACATGAATGTCTGCAACAGTATCATACAAAGATCACACAGGCATATATTTTTTGCTGTCTCACTTAGCAGTATTATTACTGTACTTTGCAGGCCTATTCTCCAAATGTGATTCATAACAGGAAAGATCACAACAGAAAAAATTTTCATAACCCAGCATACTGTTGTGAGTCCAGTCTTCAGTTCCGTTAAATCACTTCTATTAGTTAGACAAAAATTTGGTTTAAAGTATTCTTATGCAAATTTCCTCTGCATGTAAGAATTTTCAATCAATGTAAATTTGGCATTGTTATCAGTGCAAGTGGTCAGAAATGGATCTTCCCCACCTAGAAGACAGATGGCACCACAATGGCACAAATGGAAATGGAGAAGAAAGAAAACCAACAAGAAAATAAAACAGAAAATTGGTGATTCAATGACAGGCAGAAGCCATTGGTAAACAGAAAGGTGCCCGAGCTTGCTGTTTCATGCTAAGCCATGGTAAAGCACTGAATTTGTGCTGCATCGCAACCCCAGAATTGAGACTACAAAACAGCGGCTTACAGATGCTCACACATACATTTTACGCATCTTCAGCTACATCCAATACATCCTTTATCACACATCTCATTCGCCTGTGCTTTAAGGCTTCCAGTAGGACTGCAAGGGATCACAGGGCCAGTGCTCACACTCAGGAATAACTTCAGGCTGCAATAGACCTTGGACAGGACACAAAGGCTAACACTTGCAAAAATACCATCTTTTTAAAGCTAAATATTCAGGAACTGAGTTTTATATCATCTGTTTGGATGTATCCTAAAAAGCGATGCTTCCTAATTCACACTAATACTTTCTTCGCACTCATGCAAACAGAGGAGGGTTCTAATAGAGGGAGCTATATCCAGATCTGAACAAAATTTTAATTAGTCTGATAGCTTTATATAAATTACAACTGAAAATGTTAGGGCTTCCCATGAAATGATATGCCAGCTTTTAATTTTAAGAAACATACAATATTTTTTCATCCTCCAAACTAATTAGGCTGATAGTTCAGACTGCAAAATACAGCTGTTTTCTTGACACCTTTAAGTTCAGTTAACTCTGAACTCTTTTTCATTGAGTTCCTCTCCACACTTGTTTCAATGGCAACAGACTGCAAATGCAGAAAAATACCCACTTTAATTAACTTTTACTCCTTTCCAGGGGGCGTTAAAAGAAAACCAAGAGCTATTACAGAGACAAAGTGAATGAGCCTTCCAGGCAGTGAAGGCTATTACATTCAATTGTTTGGCAACACTTCTATTCAAGACTAACAATTTCAGAGACTTATGTTCTTAATAGAGCAGACTAAAACTCTTCTGATGAACAATTTTCCATCAGAAACTGCTGATTTTCTGGATCAAAACGTTCTACGGGAATGTTTATTCCACTAAAACTTCTGATGGAAACCAGGCAGGCTAGCTAGAGGGCTGGCAGATCGGCTTGGAAGCCTGCCTAGCAGCCAGTCAGGCTGGCAGGAAAGCAGGCAGGCTGGCTGCCCAGCATGTCCTCTGCCCAGTTTGCTAGTCCCCCTCCTCTAAGAGGTCAGGCAGATTACGTATTATAATGATCTTTATTATGAAATTAGTCAACATTTATAAGAATAAAACACAGTATTCCAACCTTATTAAAAAAAAAATACTCCAATAAGGCTGGCATGAAAAGATGTTTCATTTTTTCAGAAAAGTAGTTTACAAATTTTCTTGTGTAAGGAATATTTATATTTTTGTTCCAACTCAAAACAATAAGAAAAAAAGCAAGTGAAACACTGGCATTTCTGCAGAATAGGAGCTCCAGGTTTGAACTATGTTGAGCTATACACAAACAGCTCCATACTCCAAAACAGAAGCCATATAAAGCTATGGTATTTCTACAATAACGGGCAGAATTTGAAGACAGTTATTGCACAATATTACTTCTTTTTTTTTCAATAATGTAAGGAATTTATTAATTTGACAAATCTTAAGGACTTATGAAAAGGGTTACTCTCTTTTCTTGCTCATTCTGAACTGATACATTTTTTAAAAAGTGAATTGTTATCTTTATAACTACCACATGTTTCACTGGCAGGACTTGAAAAACACAAATTCAGTTCGGGGAGTTAAAACTCCTTTGTTTCTAAGAGCCCACAAGAGCATCGGGGCTACTTACTCACATGACCAGAAGCACACATCTGGCAACCAAACACAGGCACCAATTGTCACCACATACTCAAACACAATGAACCGTCTGACAAGAATGAAGTTTGCATACCATTTCTTAACAGGAGTTACAGTTCTGGTGTCCAGCATGAGTGGAAGATGTGTATTTTGGTCATGTGACATGCACATCTAGGATGTGCAGACTCTACATCCCTACAAGGGACGCCCCTATTACCTGCCAAAGGGCCAGGTATCACTGTGTTTAACTTAATTTATTATTAACATTCCTTAGTTAACTATACTGGCAGGAACAAACTTCTATACTCAGAAATCCTGATCACACCTAAAACTACAATAATTATAACTTGAATTCCTGAAAACCTTGTAGAAATTGTCCCTTGAATAACTGCACTTAAAAATTCCAATGATGAATAGAAAGAAGTTACTCCATTATTGCCTACTTCTTTGCAAACTTTCAGGGAAAGTCTGTGTTTTATTCGTTTACTTTTATGGTGCTGGAGCCATACTGTTATGTAGGTTTTGGACATTCCCTTACATGAGATCTATTTCAGCTTTATTATGTTGTACACAGGTGAGAGACATGAATAAACTGAACATAACCAAGAGGATTCACATATGTGCTGCCCAAGATAGCTTGCACCACTGGTAAACTATTTCCGCCAGAAGTATAGTATCTTTTACCAATTTGATACCACCATTATGATCACCTCTACAAATATTCAGAAGCAGTAGTAGAAGCCTGCATTTAAAGAACTAAAAGTTTTGGGGTTTTTTTCTCTGCTGAAAAACTCTTGTTTTCATAATCTTCAGAAGTCAATGTTATCTATGTTCACAGCATTTAAAAATAACTTTGCACTTACCACATCTAGCATTTTTACTCCCTGCATTGCAAACACTATATATAGCATGCATGAACTCACGTTGGAAAGTAAAGGTGACACAAGCACAATGACGCAAACAGGACATATAGATTAGGGAGTATTTATAGACTGCAAAAAGAAGTATCTTGCCAATATTGCTTGACCTATGAGGCAAGGACAAAACTGAAATTTCTTTGCATACGTATTACATACACAGATCAACTGAAATATATTCTACCCCTACAGTATCGAAACACCATGTAAAAAACAAAACACGCTGCTAATATGGTGGTTCTGCCATGTGCCACATACTAAAAAGAGCCAGAATAATAGAGAGAAAATACCTACTTGAAAGTACTAACATTGCCAGAAGTAGTGTTGGTGATTCACACAGGGAATATTCACACAGTTCAAGTTAGAACCCTATAAATTGCAACAGAAAGAACTGCTAAATTAGGTATTTTAAACCTGCAGTTAAAAAGGTAAATATTTTAAGTGGCACCTTCCTCTGAGTCAATATTGATTCAAGCTTCCTATCAAAATTCTATTATTTTTCTAAAATAAAGCTAACTCTGGAGTCAATCACAAGCAGGCTTCCAGAACCTTAAGAATAAATGTTGTGAACATTTCAAATATCAAGAGATTCCATAAAACCAAGTTTGTACTGGGTTTACATCACTTAGTTAACCTTCATTTCCCAGTATGAACTAATGTATAACTTTACTGTGTGCTATTCAACAGCTTCTACTAGATGCGAATACTAAATCTCAGATCACTGTTTTCAGTTGGTACAAGAGGGCAGCAGGATGCTCCAGTCATTCCACCTTGTTACCAGGTGTATGAACCTTGCACAGACGATGAATACCAGCTTCAGCCCAGCAGAGGAGCTCCAGAGGGTGCTCACGAACCCCACCAAGGCTGCCTGAGCAGACAAAGAACAAGTTCCTGTTCAGGAAACCAAAACCCAACCAAGTTGTTCTGAAAAACTTTAAGTGAAGTACATTACATTGTTAATGTCTGCTTTGTAAATGATGTTGAACCAAAGTCACAGGGTGAAGTCTCAGTCTTTCTTTAGTGTGAGGTTTTGCTCTGGTTTTAACCACTATAGTACAGAAAGAAGGCATGATAGAGAAGATGACTCACCTTCTCACTTGCAAAGTCTTTAGATAAGGCAGATACAGTATTTTTTCAAAGTAAGAGAAGGCCAATGCCTCCTTTCTTCACCCATGTGAGTGAAGTCATGACATCTGGGATTTTTTGTGACTGCAGAAAGCAGAATTTACGCAGAGCTACCCATTTCAAAAGCTGTTTAGCTATTAAGCTTTTCTTCCTCCCTACTCCATCCTCCAGTACTACTCTTCACCTAGGGATCTTAAGTCATCTGCAGCAGATCCTCAGCTGATGTAAATCGCCATAGCCCATATAAACTAATGGGATTTTGACAGTTCATATCAAGTGAAGATCTGCCATAAAATTTACCTCAGCTTTAAATCTTGCACTGTCAAACCTGGGAATCATTTGGAAAAGTTTGTAAGATCAAGGTCTCTATCAATGGCCCATAAGTTTAAAAGTCTGTGCTTTTCCAACAAATTTCCAAGCATAAGTAGACAATTAACTTTGGTAAAAAGAGACCATGATAACTCATTTGGTTGAGTTACCTGAAAGATTACATCACTTGCTGCTTTAAAATTGTGTATGATTTCTGCTCTGGTACATCATTAGTTAAAGTGCTACAGAGTGTATAACTGTTGGGCATGACATGAAGGAAACAAAATCAATCAGATTTAGCACCCAAGGCAGTCTGCGAGGCAGTGCCAGTTATGTGAACTGAAACAATGGAGTTTTGTGACTAGAATTTTACTGATTAAGCTGCATAGGGAGCTCTTGTGGGTTTTCGTCTTTTCTTAATCCAATATAAGTTTTACTGGCTCATTACTGCCAATTAGGAAAGACTTGACTTTAAAAATTTATTGAATGCTAATGAAGAACACCACAAACTCTTATGAAACACAATATTAATTAGATGTCAGACTCTAAGTAAACTCAGATAATGTATAAACAAGAGTAAATATTCATGTTTTCCATAAACTGTATTATAGCACCATAGCCACAACACAACACTTCACTTATGACTTAGGAAGCATTTTATTTAACCCACAGTTTCAGGGCTCTTACCTGAACACATTTCAGTATGAAGCAAGGAGCACATGGGGGACTCACATGGGTTTCACTGCATTGCTGGAGCCATCCACTTTTAAAAGCAACCTCTAACCAAACCCAGGCCAAGAGTGACAAACAGGACTTAGTGACTGCTGTTCTGTGGCCTAAGTGAACTCAGTAAGTTTTTTCAGAGCAAGGTCCTAAAAGGCTATCACAAAACAACCAAGACAGCTGGTGCTAACAAGAACCCTTACAGAGCCTAGTAGCAACACAGAGGTCCATGAGTGAATAACCAGAGACAACCTTCCTTGTCCCACCGCCCTTTGTGAGCTCATCTTGCAATGGCTTACGCTATACCTGATCTACAGTTTAGATGACACTATCAATCCTTAAGACTCAGAAAGAGAGTCCTAATTCATTTTAAAGTTTTCCATCTAAGCCAAATTATCCTATATTTCCTCATACTTGCAACATGAATTTGGGGGACTACAGAATTAGTATCCCTCAGGTTTTTCTGGCACAATATGCTTTTGTGATTTCAGGTGGTTTGTTTCCCCTGCCGTAATTCAAAACACATTTACTTAAAACAAAACTAAAATACCTGTAACCGTAAAATGACTTAAAGGCATTTTTTTCTTCTTTTATATTCACCTGAACAAGCTTCACTAGCACACTAGCAGTATTGTTTCATTTTCTAACGATGTTACTTCCATGGAGGTTTTTTGTTGCTGTTGGGTTTGGTTTTGTTTTTAAAGGAGCTCAACAAAAAGCACCCAGATACACAGATACAGTTATGACTAAGTATCTGTAAACTAGTCTTTTATCTGGCATTTAAAGTGTGTAGGTTAACATTAAGTATGACATGTTGAAGTGCATTACATTTGGAAAAGGATCTCCAATGTTCACAACTCTGGCTTTTAACACACGCAAATTCTCAAACCCTACATAGATTTATTTTATTTACTCATGAAGTAAAATGCATCTTTGGCATATTAGACTGGATTTTATTACTCTCTAATGTACAGTAATAATGACAATTAACCAATTAGTTCCTAGCTAACTGGAGAAAAAACTTCCCCCCCTGCCACTGCCCCACCCGAACACCTGTTAATTCCCCCACCCCTCCCCACTCTATGACCTTCAAGAAGTCCCATTAAACAAAATTGCTCAGGAACTTTCTGATAAACCATTTTCCATGGAGGGGGGCATGGGGGAAATATTTTAAAAAATCAGTTTTGAAAAAAAGCCATCATAGAAATGTATGGACAGCAATTTTATCTGTAAAATTCTTCCGGCTCAAAGGGAATTTCTAGTCAAAAGTCAAAGCCCAAAATAACTAGCAACCCAGCAGTTAGGTTATGATATGACTATGCTTCTTAGCAGGAATTAAAATCAGCATGTCTAACATTTGAAGTGTATGTCCCGATCAGTGGGCTTATTGACTGTTTGTGGCTTTTTCTATCTGTGGCCTTTTCACTGACAGATAAATAAAATTAAAGGCTTATTTTATCTTGATGTAGAATAAAAACAATTTAGAACTTATCAGAAATCTTGTTTTCCAGCTACCTAGTATTCACTGAATTAGATGCTGACAGGATGGTGTGAATATTACTTATTATCTATATACTTTTTAACATTAACTCTTTCTACACAAATATTGAGTAGTAAGTAAATTCCTGCAATTCTCTACTGAAGGAAGAGTACTTTGAAAAATTAAGAACATTGGCCAAAAAATTTATTTTGCTTTTTTCTTGGAGTATGGGTCCAAGCAAAAAAAAAACCAAACCCAAACCCACAAACAAACAAACAAGCAAACCAACCCACAAAAAAACCCAAAACAAAATGAAAAATCAACAGCCCCCACATATATATGCTTAATCTGCACACACACATACATCCCCAAATCCTTACTGGGAGGGGGGGTAAGTCTTACTAACTTAGAAAAGTAGTCCCAATAAGATTAATGAACAAGAACTACACATGTGTATAAAGGCCATTTGCAAAATCAAATCCATGTACTGGTCTGTAGTAAGAAGCTTCTTTCCTCTTTACAATGTCATCCTCTGAATATTGGTGACAAGTAATATAAAGTTTTCTGGCTACATTAAAGGGCTTCTCAAAAGCAGACCACAATTTATAATAACATTAAGCATAGCTTTAGAATGTATATGGAGTGCAAATGCAAAAGGGGATCTTTCTAATGTCACATATTTCAGTTTGTAGCACCATCTCATGAATTTGCCATATAATACAAACACAGCGTGCTAATGAAAATGAGGCAGCAGAAGCTCATAAGTCTCTTATTTGTGTTCTATCATGAAACTGACTATCAATATTTGTAAAATCGCCCAAAGCACATCTACTAAGATGTATTCATTATCAAGTAGTGTTATCTGTTCCATAATTTAATACTGAATCTAGATTTCTAACAGTAAACCCCATTTTTTCAGTGGTTGCCTCCTCCACCACAGCTTCCTTTAAAAAGGAATCTGTGTCTCTGAAGTGTCACGTGCCACATCACAATCAGGATAAAGACTTCCCTGACATGCTTAAGAAAAAAAGAAAAAAGAAAAGAAAGACTTAAATATCCCTACTTAAAAATTTCTTATCCACATAAAAAAAAAATATACATGGCCTGAAAAACCATATGTGTATATACAAATCTTTATATACAACTTGAGTCCTCCTGACAGGTGCACCAGGTCTCCAAGGAAAAGACTTTCTAATATTGGAAAATTAATGTCGAGAATGTCAGGGGCTGAACAAAACGGGCTGCAAAGAGCAGGGATTAAACTGACCTCAAATGCATGGCAGTGGGGAAAGGCTGGTTACCTTGACCATTTCTAGGTTTTTACTATCTTTTTCTTCTCTTTAAAGCAATGACCTTTTCATCGTGCAGGTAGCTAGAAATTAAAAATGTACATTAGAAATAATCTCTTAACACTGTCTATAGGAACATCCAAGCTCTGGCTGCAGAGGCAGCGGTCCCCCACATTCCATGGAACTTGTCCTCAGAGGTCTGTACAGGCTGTAAATAGCAAAAGCAATATTGTTCTCCAAACCAATTTTAGCTTCAAGATTTTCCACAGCTCCCTGGCTACTTTCTGCCTAATCTGCACCCTGTGTCAAACTGGTGATTCAATTCATACTGCCTAGGGTACAGGGAAAAAATCCTGTTGTGGAATCAGTGATGGATATGCATTTCTAAGGAGTTATATATTAAGAAGGAACAAATTGTCATCCTTTAAGCCATCCTTTGATCAATTTATTCTCCAAGCACTTCAAGTAAATTTATCTGACCTTCTCGTTAATTTTGTCAAACAATAATTTTGTATGACAATGGCTTCACTGCTCTTATTATTTCATCCTCTGGAGTGAAATCTTGTGATCCCCATGCAGAAAAGTCTCATATGGGATTCTGAGAGTGTTTGTCCATATGAGCATTCCAGAATTTTACCCAAAAATAAAAGAAAAAGCAGCATCACAAATATTATCACAGAAACAAACTACTACAGACATAGTTATTAGGGAGAATGAAAAGGAAAAGCTAATTTATAAAGACAACTCACAGTCTACAGACTGTTTAACAGACACAATGCTAACAGAATAGAAACAGATTTTATTAAGCACTGAACAAATGATCAAAATAATATTACTATGCCCTTTATTTAAACAGGGGCAACTATAATTAATATGAAGATCAAATAAAGAACATGATTCTGCAACCTTCATAGACCTTCAGTAACATCCTCCTGCTTAAATTCATCACATCATTTCATATCAGCCTCTGATTTCCTTTTGCCTGACCATCCTAACAATTTTCTGCATGGCATCCTCTCCATACACTGAAGATGAAAATTTGATCCCAATAAGTCACCGGGACTAGGGGCAACAAACCTTATCTAGAACTTATTTTTCAACAATGCGACACTGTGCTCTCTTTGTTTTAATCTCCTTTTATATATAAAAAAATACTACTTTCCTCAAGAAAGAGAAACAACTTTTACAACATAATTGTCTCAGATACAGACATGTCTAAATTAAGGACACAGTAACAGTGATGAAGGTTTATCCTTCCCTCTCACAGCTTGTTATTCCTATCTGCAGCTTCACAGAAAAAATAGCTTGAAGTAAGAACTATAAGGAAGATCCAGACTAAATTCCACTCTTGCTTCAGATTGTGCACTGCCTTGAACATCTTCAGGATTCCATAAATTTATCCTAATAATGAACTTGCCACTGAACCCTTCTGCAAATTCTAGAAAGCTATACACCACACTCCTCTGCAGAGTCTTTACTTTTTTTCTTCCATGTCCTGCTGTCGACCTTGATATGCATGTGCTGATAAATTATTTCCAAACCCATTAAATGATGAATTTTTTTCTTACAGCTGGGCCTTTAAAACTTGAATTTTTAAACTAAACTATTATTTTGGTGACACTAGGATAATGTATTTGAAAAACAAAACAAAATGAACCCACGACAGAGAAATGTTTTACATTTACTCTTATTTGCACCAACAAAGTCAATTTTAACTTGGGAATGAACATTTTAAAGAGTCTTTAACAGGCCAAGAAGTTCAGTTATGGATTGTATTCCTCTGAATGCATTCTATAGATTTACCATGCCTTAAGTATTAAATTACTTCAAATACTTGGCAAAAACCATTCAACCTCTCAATAACAGCAGAACTAAAAATACAAATGTCACTGATTTAGCAACTCTGGTGGAGCAAATCTTTCTGTTCTCCTCCCACTGTTGAACATCTATATGTATTCTCGAGTTTTATCACTGGATAAAGGAAAAAAAATATGAAGAAACCAAGGAGAAAAAAACCATGTGCACTATTCTCTACTTTCGGAAAACGTAATATTTAAATCTTGATATGTAGGTCTTATTTCTAAATAAGGCAGTGCTTATATGCAACAGTTAGCCATAAACTGTGCAGAATCATGATAAGTAACTGAATGTTCTGAAACAGGCACACTTTGTTTATATTTTTTCAAAATTCATGCCTCTATACATTTTTGTTTGAGATTTTGTACACTTAGAATTTGCATTAGTACTTAAATCTTTTCCTATAAAAGATTCTTTTCAAATAATGCTTGTTTGGTACAAGTAACTTATAAAATAAGGGCAAAATGAAAATAAAACCTGTTTATAAAGGTTCCAATTTAATCCCAACAACAGATCCTTTCAATATGTAATTCCTCAAACTGTAATTTCAATATGCTCATAACTATTAACTGGGAGAGCTACAACAAACAAGCAAAGTTAAAGGTAGACATTTAAAATAAATACACACGTAAATAAACAAATGGAGATGCAGAAGATGGGTGCGTATTCTCCCTGTCAGTCCCCCCATCACATCTTTTCACATATTGCTTGCCTTTCATTCCCATGTTTTAGATCTGCAGTCTTGTCTTCCTAGGCAGAAGCAATATTGATCAGGTTCAGACATAGTTTCCTCACCTTTGGGAGAGAAGACTTCATGCCATGCTCTTGCTGCAGCCTTGGGACACTGTATTAAAGATGCTGAAATCCCAGTGGTCCATTAACTGAAATGCAAGAGATTAGAAGGTTTTTTAGGTATAGATCTTGCACATTATCATCTCTGATAAAGTGACGAGGGGGGAGGACAAGCTTTTAATTGAGTTCCCCCTCTCTCCCCGCCCCGTCTTATCATCATTGTACCTACCATAAGACAACAGCCAATAAAATACATTTTCCTTTCGGCAGGCTGCAAGTTCAAGTCCTTCTGGAAAAAGAGAGATTACAATTATTCTTCTTTACAGGTAACTGAGGCCTTGATTCTTCACATAGCTTTCTGCAGACTGTCTCTTTTAGTACCTCCTGCTACCTGCAGCTATAAAAAAGAGATGAGAGTTCCCCAAGCCTCTTATTGTAGCAACACTTCCACAACGATTTAAAAAAAGAAATTAAAAAAAAAATTACAAAACAAAAGACACATGTGCGATACCCAAATTCTTGTATGGTCTTAAGGTGCCCGGGTATGAAATTTTTATCATTCTCCATAAGATCTTGTATAAAGTTGCTGGTTTCTGCAAAGGACCCAGTTAGATCTTTCATCCACTCATGCTGAGGGAACACGGCAATCGAACTCACAAGAGCTGAGACAGATAACTACTATGCCCAAACCTTGCTTCAATTGCACAGATATCTACCTTATCATCAAGTCTCCAATACTGAAAAAGCATAGAGAAAAAATACATGTCTGAAAACTGAGAACACAATAAAGATGATGCTTTTGTGATGAAACATACATGTAAATGTATGTTATAGATGTATATGTATGAAACAGTACTGAATAATAGTTTTTTCTTTTTGCTTCATGACTATGCATATTCATACATTTAATAAACTTAAAAAATGAGCAAACTGGTTAACAACTGGCTAGTTGAAAAGGATCAGTATTCATTGTACAATAAAAGTTGTCAGATCTTTGGATATGCTTGAATTGCAGCAGACTACTGAAGGTACTGGTCATCTGACATAGTAAACTGTTCATTGACATGGTAATTTTTTAGATAATTATAGCACAGGTTACCAAGATCTTACATATGCTGTGTTAAATAAATCCCTGTCTTGACAGACTGCTCTCTTTTGAAGCTGAAACGGCCAGTTCTGGACTCCTTGCTGGCGACAGCTTTGCCCTCTTCCATGTCTGTGGTGTGGCGATGCTGCACAAAGCACCGCGTCGGCAGTGCGGGACCACAGCATCGGCGTCCATTTGAGAAGGGCAAACGGACAAGAGGGGAGGGGAAGAGACATGTTTGAGACCAAAAATTAAACTGGCTATAAAGAACAGATAAAAATGTATCAGTTTCAAGGCCTGCTCTTCGTATACTAGACGGTCCTCCAATATAACTATGCTGGTTATGCTTTAACTCCCACTGAAGTCAACAGTTCAGACAGCACTGCTTTCTACGTTTCACATACTTTCTGTTAAAAAAAGAAAGTGGGTAAAGTGAACAAGAAAAAAGCAGCTTACTGATTCCTCAAAATACTGCCAATGAATTTTTAATGAATAAATTTTGAGTTTGTTCTCTATGCCAGAGCTCTCCCCACACCCAACTTCTTTTAAAAAACAGAAAAACAGAATTATATTACTATTTCCTATGTCTTTAAATTATAGAAGAAACCTCTTTCACTTCAAAGTTTTACAAATCCATATTATATTTTTAACAAAACTCTCAGATTTTATACAGTTCCTTCTCATTTATGTTGTCAGATGCACCGTGGCATTAGGCTTAAAAGCTAGACAGCAGTTCTGCTCCAAAGGCAGCATAGCAAACACGAAAAACAATTAAATTTTGTATGTTTACAAGTGCCAGTCTGCTGTAAATAACCGTGTCAAGTAGATCTTGCTGTGGGAAGGTGGGATCAGAATATCGATAAGAACTGACTGTGAGAAGGAAGGAATAGTGATCAGCAACAGACTACAGAAAGCAGAGCTGAAACAAGAGAGAAAACTAGATTTAGCCAAGATACGGGATAAAGAAAAAAAAAGGAACAAAAGTAATAAAAAGTAAATAAATCCTAGTAAGCTGGATTGGGGGTGGCAGAGTGTGATGGGGCAAGAGAATTGATCGCAGTTCTGTGTTTTTCCTGCTGCTGTGCATTTCCTCTATGGTTTTTGATCTTTCTTCATATGTTTGATTCCCCATTTATTATCTCATTTGCAGCAGTCTGCTTCACACTGCCAGCACTGAATCTGGAATACCCAGACTGGAGGACCTTCCAGCTCTATCAAGCCTTTTAATCTGCAGTGGGAGAAAAACTATGCATACGACTGTCTGCAAGACCTAAGAAACAAGAACAAAGCAAACCAAGACTATGACTAGTTTGTACTGTACATTGCTGAATAATTGTCATAGGGCTAAGGGGTATTTCTTCCTTAGGCTCTTAATCCAAAGATATTCCTTTTTCTCTGACCATGCCCAATGCTGAAGAGCATGTTAACCTGCCAATATCCACCACTCCAGAAGTAAGAATACGTCAAAGTACTGTGAAGTCCTCAGGGAGAAAGTCCCCAGCATAGCTAGCCCAGTCTTTCTGATGTTCTCGTGTTTCTCTCAAGTGTCCTCTCTTTGGAGAAGAGAGCATCTCATCAGCAAAGTGTGGCCTTATTAAGAGTAAGGAAACTATAAAGTAATAGGAAATAAACAATGCCAAAGAAGGGCCAGACTGCAAGGTTTCTACTTTGTTAACCTAGTCTGGCATTTAGAGATAATACAATAATACAAACAGTAGCATTCGTTACTAAATGTTTTGTCAGTAGAGTCATTTAAAATAATCACATTTTACTCTTTTTTTTATACTAATAAATGATTTCATAGCATAAAAAAAAAAAACAAAACAACCTCCAGTTCTACTCAAATCTTACACTGCCTGATAAAAAACTCTCACCATGAGAAAGAACTGGCCATAGCTCATTCTCTAATCATTGCCCGGCATTAAGAGTTATGAGAAATCGATTATAATCACTATTAAATAAGGAGGTCATCATCAATATGCCAGTAGCCTTGACAGAAAAGTGTGTTAAGAGCACAATCACTAAATATAATTTCATACGGATATCTCTCCTGTGATCTGTATAAATCTGGGGAGCTGAACGAGGAAGGAAAACGATCACTACATGAAAGCCTACAATAATGAATAAAAGTTAACTTTATTTAACAATGCCTAATATGGCATCATCACTGCAGCTAAGATATTCTCCATAAATAAAGAGGAAAGATCACCAGAAGCTATGCAGTCATTTTGATAAACTTGCAAATCAAAGTAATCCAGCAATTTTGATGTCCAGCATTAAATATCAAATGGCCGTGTCTAAAGTATCCCACAGTTTTGGCTGGCTGGACTTCATTGAGAAGTCTCAATTTGGCCAGTTAAACTTCAGTTATTTTTTTTTCTGAAGTTTCACTAAAATAGATATTATGTATTACAATCTCTGCGTGTGCATACACATAGACATATCATGTACGCACACACATATATATCAACTGCTGCTGAATAAAAAGGGTGACTGAAAAATACAAAACAACTGTGGCCTTTATCCTCCCTGCCCCCTCATCCCCCCCCACTCCCTCACCACCTTATATTACATTTGCTGCTAGGTTTCTTCACAGAAGCCAGGCACTAAGCTTCTACCCTCTGGAATATTCACAATGCAAATCCGTATAATTTCACTGGTAAATTCAGGTTTCATTCATCCTACTGTTCACAAAAACCTTAAGAAATGACCATCTGACAATAATTCCAGAATACAAAACTATGCCATGTACCAACAGTAGCATCATTAGTAAAATAGTTTATTTTAATATCAGTCTTAGACATTCGCTGATATTCTACTATAAATTTGAAGTCTTGAACCTGTCTCCATCCAAGAATGCGGCTTCAGAAGAAAACATGAAAACCAAGGAATTTTACAGAAATAAAAACCAAGGGCTTTATTTCACTTCAACTTTTATTTTCAACATACTGTTCTGAAGTGTTGCTGGATTTTTTGGTTTGGGGGTTTTTTTGGTTTGGTTGGGGGGGGTTAGTTTTGTTTTTAGAGTTCAGACTACTTACACAGATTATGAACTGAGCAACTAGCAAAAAAAAAAAAAGTCACAAATTTTAAGGAACATTCAATTCCTCCATATATATGCATGTCAGCTGACAAACAGATGCTATGAGAAAGCCTAGATAATAATTGTGATTCTTTTTTCTGCTAGCAGGCCATCACAGTAAAAACTTTTTATCAACATATGACCCAATACAACCACACTGAGTGTTTACCCTCCTCTTGGTATTATACTCATGTGATAGCTACCACACGCATAGTTCCTTCTCAAACTTATGTCCACCACTTTTCAAAACGTATTCTCTGGAATGAAATCATAGTTCATAACAACCTAAAGGTACTTTCTCATACTCTTAACAGGAATACTTTCTGCAGTTCTGCCACTACACTCCTACATACGTTCTTGATCTTGTAGTCTTGAGATACAACTTCATTTGTAGAAGAAACCACCCTCAAAAGACAGCAATTTAATTGCTAATAGCAGCACTTGTAATGCCAAATGTCTTCTAAGAAAAGCAGGATTGAACCAACAGATGCTGTCCTTCTATTTGAATTCTGGCTCTTGAACAATTAGGATCTTAAAGGACTAACTCTTATAAGCTCCTCCTGCACAAAGAAACAGCAAAACACTTCTGTGCTCCTTTGAATCTCAAAATGGAAGCATATTGGTTTTTAACCTGCAAATGAACGTTACATCCTTAGTATTTGACAACCACTGTAGCAGATTAAATGGTCTGTGCAACAAGATGTACCTGCGTTCAAAGTCAGTAGAGGGAAGGATACAGGAAAAAGATAGCCGCAGGATGCAATGATACCCAGACCTAAAGCACTTTGTTTATTTGAATTTCCTTCCAGCCATCTGTATCTTGCCTTTACAGAGTGGAAGTATTGTCTCATTTGCCCTTGACGAGATATAAATTAAGAAATGCTGCTAACACACGTTCTTTTTAAACAATTGCATGGATTCTCATTTTAAAGGACATTTTAAAACCATTCTCCCTTACAAAACATTAGCATATGCTTCTTAAGTGCTCCTGAAATAAAATTTGTATCACTACAGTCACATGGTGTTATTCTGTCTACAATAGCTAGTATCAGCTGCCTTGTTGTTAAGACTTCAATCAGAATTTCCTTGCTGCAAATGTTTTCTCTCTAGGGTATATAATTTTACCTCTCACTCCTCCTGAAAATTATAAGGCAATCTAAAAACATCCTCCACTCCTGTTCATTGTATGAGTATCTCTTTTTCACCAGCCCTCCTTCCAAAAAGGAAACCAGCATTAATTCAATAAACAGATGAAAACAAAAATCTTGGTTTCTTCACACACACGTTATAATATTTTGTGTGTGTGTGTGTGTGTGTACAAGCCCCAATTAAAAACAGTAAATCTTGAAAAGTTATTGTGTCTCAACGTGCAAAACTCCTGACCTTGAACCTGTAATGTCTATCATGGCATCACTGTCAGAACTACCATCTCTACAAGCATGTGAGATCTTGTATTTAACTAAATCAACTGATCTGTACAGCATTGACAATCATTTTGGTTTTAAAATTGCCTAGTGTTTCACTTTCCCAGTATACAGCTGGTTTGATTAAATAAAGGTATTCATATTCATAACATTACTTTACAAGGCAGGGATAAAAACAGACATTTACATATTTTTAGACTAACCTCTATTCAACTGAAATTTCTATAATGGCTCATGTTGCTTGAATTAAACTTCTATTTCCCCATCAGCTCTGGTTAGGAGAGATTTTTTTTTTTCATATGTTGCAGAATTATGCACCTGTAATTACTTTAAAATCTTACATAAATAGGCTTAATTTCAGAGTCTCAAAAGAAAACAAGGGTGCATTATTTACCCATAGTTCAGCAATAAATGGAGGTAAGCACAGCCTCTGCTAATACTGATTTAGGATTCTGACATTTCTATAAAAAAAAAAAATAATACTCATTTAAAATAGGCAATTTCCCATTTCCCTTGGTTTTTGTGCCAAGCATCATTATGGAGTGAACCTGCTACAATAAAGGCAATGCTGAGCAGAGATTCCCCCCCCAAATTTAGGTTTAATCATACTTGACTGATTGAAAAAAGCAGCCATGCTATTTAAAAGAAGTAAAAGGAGGGGGGTGGGGAGGAAGAAGCAGCTCATAAGTACAAGAATAGTTAAGACAGTATCCATTTGGGAACAGAAGATCATATTTCTTTAGAAACAAAGTGATTTTCTCTGTAGATTTAACCAGGATGGAGGAGTTATGCAAGACTTAGACTTAGGAGTCTTTCATTGAGATGAAAAGACACGGAGTCTTAACAACATAAGACATGTGAACCATTCCCCATTATCTACCATACACATCATATATGTCTTTGAATCTGTCATGTAAAGCAAGCTCCTGCATTTCCTGAAGTACTCCACTTCTACACATTGCTATGGCCATATCGATTAGTGATAAAACTTTGCAACAACAGTTAGCAGGATGCAGCAAACGTAAATCAAATTAACAGGACTACTTCTGATCTACTGGAAAGATTCCTACTGAGCCCATTTTGCAACTAATAAGGCATCATGTGAGCGAGACTCCTCTTCTTTGATTTCATGCTTG
Organism: Aquila chrysaetos chrysaetos; assembly: GCF_900496995.4. Classification (NCBI taxonomy): domain Eukaryota; kingdom Metazoa; phylum Chordata; class Aves; order Accipitriformes; family Accipitridae; genus Aquila; species Aquila chrysaetos. Next base: position 10,010,977 of record NC_044012.1, read on the forward strand.
TATAATGTATAAACACACAAAATTCTTTCATTTATGGTGGCGTATCTGCTGCCTCAGCAACATGCACATGTTTTCAAAATCAGGATTTGGAATATTGAATTTATCTTCAAATATTGTTTTTCCAAAATAGCTATATTACAAATACCATCAACATCTGAAATACTTAATTACCACCACATTGATCCGTAAAGTCACTGGAATACCAAGGTTTAAATTCAAACACATTGGCACAACAGGTGAAAAAGTTTATGCCAAACTTGACTTGTGAACAGGACATATTTTTGAGAACATTACAAATGGCAGAATAAAGATACCAGAAATCCAAGTCTACTCAAATTTCAAAGTGAATGTTAGAAAGTCTGCAGTTCTCCAGATGAACACACACATACAAGCCCAGAACATGTAAAGATTCTACCACACTTCATACATGCCCACTCAGATATACCAAACATCTCTTTCTTTAACGATAATTATCTCAATTCTACAGCTTACAGTTATTCCACAAAAAAATTAACCAAGGCACCACAAAGAATATAAAACTGGTCATCTTGCTAGGGACTTAAATGTCTAAACCTTTGCTTTTTCTAATCTAGTTTCACTATTTTGCTGTTAAAAAACTCAGTTTTCATTTTTATAATTTTAGTCCAGATGGATTGCAGGCTTGGATAACAACATAAAACTGGTTAATCAATTTTCATGCCATATTTATGCTACAACAGGGAGGTTTTACTGTTGTCTGCAGTTTAGCAGTGCATACTGTGGAATACAGCCAGTGTTTTATGTACCCTTAAAACGGCAAGCTGTAGCCCACTTTGCCATCAGTGACCCTAAGCCTGCTACTAACAAAAATCTCTTGTCTTTACCAAACATAGATTCAGTTTAATTTAATTTAAAAAAAAAACCCAAACATAACACCCAGCCAGCAAGCAGAATTATATTTCACTCATGAAATTTATCACTTCTCAGTCCTGCTGGTTATCTTGTGTCAGAGAGCCCAGTTAAAAGTCAAGAAACATGTATTTCCTAATTAATTTGTTATGGCATCACTATGCCCATTCTTAATGCAAGTTTCTGGCTGAATAAAAAAAGTCCTTCTACAGAAACTGCAGTGTAACTGTAGCTCTGATTATTGTATTTTGACAATAGTGCTACTTTTGTTTTACTGGAGTTACTTTCCCCAGTATGCTGAAGGACTTGCATGGAAAAAACTGTCAAAAGCTGGTATGGCATTCTGTGTTTTATAAATCACTCATGGACATTTATGGCAGCAAGTAACTTAGTAATTAAAATCAAATTCTATGGCTGTTCAGAGAAGTCAAGACTGATAGCATACAACAATTAACAGCAGATATTTGAACCATACCAATTACATATAGCTTGCAATTAACATTATTACTCATAAATTATAATGTATAATGCATTTTGCCTAACATGACCAAGAAGCAGAAGAGTGGGAAATTACTCAAATTTTAGCAACTGGATTTAGTGCACCACCATCACTGAAGCATTGGAACCAAGCCAGTTTACCCAAAACTACAAAGGCAATACCAGTGGACCTTGACCAATGCATTCAATTAAATTTTGCCCTTAATAGCTCATTTCACCTATACATGAAATCTGGGCAACATTAACCTATCCCACGTTGTGGTTGGGGATTTTGGGGGTTGGTTTTGAGGGGGTTTTGCCAGATTTTTTGAGCATTTTTGTTGGGTTTTGTGTGGTTGGGGTTTTTTGTTTGTTTGGGGTTTTTTTACAATGTAGTGTAGCACAAATCAAGTTCCTATGGAGTTTATATATGGTGTATAACTTATATGTTATTTAGATTAATAAAAGTAGAATATTTGAAGGTTTAATGTAATACAGAAATATGTTTTATTTATCATAAAACAAAGGTAGTTTATTTCATTAGCTGGAAATAGTGACAACTGATACCTGTCACAGTAGGCACCAGTTTTTTCTCCCAGTAAGCAGCATTCTGCCATTCCCAATGATAAAAAATTAAAGTCTTATTTATAGTTTAAAAGTAGTTGTAACATGAGAGGCTATAAATTCATCAGCAATGCAGGACTAAGTATTATCTGCAGGTGCACTGGATCAGGTTTTTTTTTTAAGGAGAATGAGAAGGCACAAAAAAACTACAACCATGGGGTGGGGGGATCATTTGAATTGGCTCAAAATTTGGAAACATTACAGTGAGTTCCAGCAGCAATGGTTTAGCAGAGTACAAATGAAGTGACTAGAAGAAATATTTCCTCAGACAATTACAAACTACTTATAATCACATGGCTCTGAATCTTGAGAGGGATACATTGTTACCTACAAATTGCTTAAAACTTTTCCTACAATAGCAGTTTCATTTTCCTGCTCTTTTCCTTCCTCCATGAATCTCCTAAGTTCCACTTCTTAAAGCCAGCTGAGGCCAGGTCATAGTCTCTCAATAGCTAATCTGAAATTTATAATATTTTCTTGTCACAACTAATTTTGGCCTTTCAGCTTTCCAAGAAGCTGCATCTGTTTATACAAAACCAGTTATTTTCATAACCCCACTACTTTTATTTTATTACATTATGTTTCATTTTAATATTTTTAAGTACAATTCAATTAATTGTCGATAATGCCTTTAAAAAATCTTAATTAAAAAAAATTGTTTCTTATTGAATAAACTGCACTCTAAGTAATAAAAAGCTGCTTTAAATGTAGTTGGTTTATCAACACATCAGCACCACAAGCAGTATCTAACTATTCTCTAAAATACTAAAACTATGCTGACCTCTAAAAACCATTCCACACTGTGTTTTCTTTCTTTTTATAACAATGCACTCAAATGCACAGCAGCAACAATTACAAACACATCTGGGACTTAGTAGCATAAACTACCCTACTACCTTTGTGAGAGGACCGGCCTGTAGTGCAGGTCCAGAACTGACTTTAATGAAATGCAGAAATACGCAAGTTAGTTGGGTACCAGTAACATGAAGGAGTTGCAAGCCATTTACCTTCCCTATAAGATAAATAAGCATGGGGAAAAATCAGGTCCTTGCTGATGTGCCTGTCTTGTTACCGGTACTCAAGTTGACATGGTATTTGTAACTGCTACACTGCAGTCACTTTTGGGACAGTAATACAATGTCTAAACCCTCTGACACAAGCGAGAACTATAGAAAGTTTCAAAAGGATGATGGTAGCGTTAGTTTAATCAAGGAGAAAGGTCTGCTTTTCAAAAATATTGTACTGAGCCAAAAGGTGATTTGTTCAAAACAACACAGTCTAGGATACTACTGATAGTGGGCTGAATACATAAGCCCCGATCTCCTGTTTTTAACAGTGACCTCAGAGAAAGGTACACAAATCCCCATAAGAAACAGTAAAAATAGTCTGCTTCAGCACGTTTTTGTGATTAGTTAATGACCAAAACAAGAACATTAATCACGCATTTACTATTAAAACAAAATGTGTTTTTGTCAGAGTTTGAGCGATGATGCTAGAACAAATTAGACACTGTTTCCACATGAAGCAGTACTTTTGTTTCAAAGAGTATGTAGGCCATACCAATTCAGCACAATTCAGCTCCAAACGGGAACAAAACTAATAAGAGATTTGAGAAATGTTTACCTTCCTCACCAGACACATTGCACTGCTTTTCTGTATTACTGTCTGTCCCTGCTTGTCTTTTTTCCCCCCATTGGTGTTCCATCCTTTTTCCATGTCTCTCCTCTTAAAAACAGAAGAAAAGTCTTTCAGTCTTTTATAATCGAAAGCATGCTATTTTCAGATCATTACAGGAGCTACACATTACTCTCCTCCTTTTGTCTTATCAGTTGAGATAGTTAGCTCCTTGCACTGAAGAACGTAAATTTGTGCAAACCCAGCACAAGACCCTAATCCTAGTGACTACCTAAATTTTATGAGTGCACACTTACTAAATTTAGCAGCATAATTGTGGTTCAGTAAAGATTCATCTTCAACTCCAAAAATAAACTCATTAGATGTATCTTATGCTTGTCTGTGAAAGTTAAAAAGATCAACTGTATGCTCCTTTTGGAAGCCTTTTTGCTCAATGTCCAACAGTGAGGAGTGGTCCAATTCCAGACAAACAGTATTTCCAAGATTAGGATCTGCAGAATTGTTCAACTTCTGATACAGAGAGGCATCCTTGCTGTCAGTTTTCATTTTTTACTGATCCATTAATATTAAGAAATCCTACTCGAAATAACAGAAGACTCTGTCTTGCAAAAACCTGGTCTCTTATGCCCCAACATCTTCATTTCCGCAACTGCCCCATTAAATCATTTCATAACAAATTCTTTACAACCTTCTTGCAATAAGATTTTTCTGTTCCTCTATAAGTGACACTCCTGGATTTAACTAATATTTAAAAGAATAGGTTCCATCATTACTTGATAAGGAATCAGAAATACTGTTTTTAAAACTTCAGTAGAGTTTGAACTATGGAGTACGGTTGCTGCCAAAGTTTCAACCATGAGTAGGGGGAGTATGACTAACCCTAGTTGCCACACAGATGTGATTGTTACAGCTGGTAAATGGCACAGTATATGAAATCTTGCACTACAGAAAACCAAAAGCTGTATCTACAAGGCTTAGTGGAATAAGCGATCTTCCTTCTGCTAGAAATCTCTTTTCCAGAATTAGACCAATAAGATATATCTTCCCTTTAGTATTGTGTATATTTTAAACTTATATTGGTTTTGTCTTTTCTTTGCTTTTTTATTATTTCTGCTGAGATATTTCTATAATCATACAGAATATAATATACTTTGTGTACCTGAATGGTAAAAGAGAGTTACAGAGCTTACTAAATCATATGTACATCTAAGGAACTTGTGATTTTGTAAAATGAAAAAAATTAATACTGTAATTTTACAGGGGTTTCTCCAGTGATCCTTAATAACCCTTGTAGTATATAACTAGATTCACCAAAAAATTAAAACCTTAACTCATATACCCTGGCACCATTATGATAACTATTTCAAGTACCCGGATACACAGTATTAAGGGTTGTTTCTCCTCCTCCTGTCTGAGAAAAGGATCAATCCAAAAAAGTAGCCATACAAATAGGAAACTTAAGGTTTTCAAAGTGTGGTTCTTACAGGAACATTACGTTAAGCCAAACAACACTACAGATACAGTTTCTTAAAATATCGTCCAAGAGTCTAGGTGCCAAACTTTTCCACTGAAATCACATGAATTCTGCTGTAGGTTAAAACTGGGTTCAGGATTGAACTTTTTAATCACAACAAGCATATTACACAAGCATAATACCGAATGTGATGCTGATTTCATTCATCTCAGCACCAAAAATATGATACTTCAGTGTCTAGAGTGGAACATTGATGCACAGTCACACACAGAAGTCGGAAAAGCATTGCTATACGGTTAAGCAGGTTTAGCAGCTCACATTATAAGGAGAGAGAATTAGAACAGAAAAGAATATAGGCCTCCCTAGTGCTGAGGACTAATCACAATATTTTGGGTGTTTTATAAAGCAGGGGAATTCATAATTAAACATCTCATAAGAAGGAGAATTAGTTGCTTTAGAGCAAACGGGCTGCCATGGGAATCAACAAAGAACATTAACATGAAATGCTGAGACACCTCTTACAATCCCATACCTCTCCAGGAGCTAAATAATTTATTTGGGGATGCAACAAAGTAATTATTTTCAAAAACAGATTCATAATTCTGTCAGAACTTTTTTTGCAAAACAATGGTAATAATAATGAAAGTATCCATTTCCTTTTATTAAATAAATCAGGATAAGTGCAGAGTGCATAATATTCACGCTCAACTTTCAACAATCTCCCAACTCTAAGGTAGAGTATACTAGACTATGCAGTTACTTGAGTAGCTAGTTCTCAGTTTTTGATGTTGAAAATTCAGCTATTTTATGTATTTATTGTATTCAGTAATTACTGTGAACCAAGTTACTAATGGAAATGTCCTCCTTTTCATATCAGATTTCTAACTGACCAGCAAGATTTTGCATAACACAAACCAGCTGCAAACGGATCATACCAGAGCCACATACTGACACAGCTCCCCATATCATCTTTTCCTAGATGAATATGTCAATATTAATAAACCAAAGAATTTCACCTATTTATAACCTAAAATGGTTTCAATAAAAATGATGTTGTTTAACTCAGTGGTTTAAATAAAATAAATTTAGCTAACTGTTAAATATGTGTCTAAGTCATTTTACCATGTCTTATAGTCTTTTCCTTGACATCAGTGCCACTGCCAGGCATTAACTATGTTGATGGTCTTCTGAGACTACAAAGTTTCCCCCAGATCCCTCTGGTTTTAATTTTAGCTATTTATTGCCAACTTCTTCTCTTTAGCCTGAGTCCATCTTTGTTGAAAACCTCACACAGCCTTTAAGAAATACTGTGTAAGCTCACTGCTGTTTGCAAGTATAGACTGTATTTTAGAAGTTCAGCATATAGGTATGGGGTGGGTTTTTATGCTTTTGTTCTGCTTATGTCTGCAGATGGATCTCAGTGTGTTGCAGATATCCTAGCCTCCAGTTTCTTTGGAACAATCAGCATGTGATAATCTGTGCTATACTTCCATTAACTATCCCCAACATCGTTCAGAGTTAGTAAGCACCAGATTTCTTTCACCTTTTTAACAAACCAACTCAACTAGAAAAGAAAATCACAATCCAAACCCCTGCTTCATTGCAAAAGGATGAAACTTTCTAGAGGGTTACAGACCTAGAGCCTAATACAACTGTTCCATTATTGCTCCAGGTATTTCCTTCAATTGTTTTCTTCCTGGTATGACATACAATTCACAGTAGGGGACTATTCTGAATGAAACACCTATTCATAGCTGCACGGTCTCCATAAAGCCAATGGTGACTTTTAGTCCTACTTGCCAATGTCCTATGTTTTTACACATACATCTAGATAGCTAGCTAGCAAGATGGAAAAATAATGTTGGGAAAAGGGTAAAATCCAATGTTTTAGGATTTAAACCACCATTAAGTAATAGAAATTAGGGGACAATCTTCCATATAAGTAGAAAGGCCCACATTATGTGTTCTTACAGAAACACTTCTGAACCTGCCCCTAAAGCACAGCTTGTTCTTCTCTGCATCAGACACACCCAATTAGGTATCAGAAGATACTTCCAGTGAGCCCTAAATTATGTCAGACTTTTTTCCAAACCATCTCTCCTCAACATCAAACACATGAATGTCACAGAAAGAGACCCACAGTTTTAAGACATATAGCTTGGAAAAAAAAAAAAAGGAAAAAAAAATTGAGGTGGCCAAACCTAAGTTGAGGCAAGACCTAGTTAATTCAGATAGGAAGAAGGATTAACTACTAAGAACTTGCCTACAGCTATTGAGGGCATCATCATCTACCTGTTTGCCAGACAATAGCGATATTGAGGGGTTTTTTTAGGATCCTGAAGTTATTAAAGACTTAATAGCTGTAGTATCACATAATGCCTACCTCTATTTGTGACTCAGCAGAAAAACCATTCCTCTGTCAGAAACAGACAAGACAAACTTTGGTGTTGACCATAACACTGTCCTGATCCACTGTCACACCTCAGAGTGTGGGAGGTGAATTCTTTAAACATATGATCTAATGAGGCTGCAATTCAGCCAGGAAACTACTCTCATATTTTTTGAAGAATGAGGAATATAGTGTTGTTTTCTAACAAGTCACACAAGATATTTCCTCAGATACTGCATTTTAAGTGTAGACTTTTTATTGGCACAGTCCACACTTGACGTGGTGAAATTAACAGCCATATACAAATTTAAATTGCTCCTTTTAAAGAAACAAAAGAGCTTTGCATAACCCATAAGCATAGTCTCTTCTTAATGAAGAAACTAAAATTTAAGACATATAAGTGCTAAGCAAAACATAACCCATACACTTTCTCCTAAATATACCTTGTGTATTTTTACAAATTATGCTCAAACAAAAGGATGCTGTACACTTGCAGGATGCATTACCTCCCAGAGCAGAACACAGCAGAACAGACATGAGGCCTGGGTTTTTAAATAGCATTCCATCACAAACTCCTTCCATGCCCTGCAGGGAACAATTTCCAATCTGCTTTAAGCACAAGAATGGAGTTTCTCTGACTGTTCTTTGTATTATTTTTCCAGTATGCTCAGGCTATGAATGATTGCTTAGTATTTTTCTTTCACCTATCTGTTTAGGAGATGTGGCAGTGAGGGAAGGTCAGGAAATTCTATTTTCACTAGAAGAAAGGTATTTTAAGTAGTATCACCAAGATTCAACTACATAAATTTAATTTTATAAATATTTTTAAAATCAGACTGAATTCTGCTCATTCCTGTTCTCAACTCAATTAAAAAACAACAACAACAGGCAGAGGGCTAAAGGGCTTCAAAACATGAGTTTAACTGTGGCATGGCATCAATTCTCTTACTTCTGTAAGAAAGCTTTCAGAACATTTTTCATAATATGAGATATCATTCTCACACCTTTTGGGTTTTTTTTTTTTTTCCTTAGCTGAAGAGCTTCCATGGACAAGTAACCTTAAAATAGGTACTTTAAGAAAGATACATCTTGGTGTGCGTTTGTAGCTCCATAATTGAGCGCAGATTTTCTTTTTTCCTGACTGTTAATGATCACGATAGTGCTGATAACACTAAGTATACAGAAATGTTTGGGAAGCAGGTCTGCTTGGTAGCTAGCATCTGCTATTAAGTACATTAAGAATTTCTATATGTGGAGAAAAAGTCATAAAAAGAGGTTCTAAGTCCCAATACCAGAACTATAAAGAACATACTTAATTTGTTTCAAACGGATTAGTCATCTGAATAAAGCCTAAAACATCTAAATCTACAGAGCTTCTAAAACACTTGGAATCTCTGATCAGTAAATAAAACAATGTGGGTAACCAAACCTCTTCTCAATCTTTTCTTATTTTTCATACATATATGGGATTTATTGGAATTTCTTTATTCAGAAGATTGCTCAGCATCTTAAAGGATTTCAGAAATGGGCCCATACAAAAAAACACTTTAGTATGAGATCAGCAGCATTTTCTAAAGTAGTCATTCTACTTATGTTACCAACAAAGCAAATACAGAAGCATTTGCTTTATGTTCTTATGAAATGCATACAACTGTGCATGAATGAAAAAATCATGCCTTAATCCCACACACTTCCAAACCTACCGGTATGAGCAAATACATTTGCTAATTTGAATATTTGAAAGTAGAAGTGATCATAAATTATCTGAAAACTGGTTTTAAGAGCACCTAGTTGTCCAGATTTTTGTGTTTTGTAACAGTAGTCTCATTTATTACAGAAACATACCTGACAATACAATATAGTCCATGTGGCACTCATGATAATTCCGTAATAGAAATCAGCTGCTATGATTTCCTGTAGAAAGCATGATTCATTCTGGATCAAAACCAACTTAAACACTTTCTGCTTTCAGTTAAAAGTTAGAGATTTCTGGCACAAGATGTTAAAATTTATTAGTGGACTGTTTTACTGCACTTTTAACCCTTCTTCTCAAACCAAAAAGCCCTGAAAACTCAAGATGCCACCTACAAACTTGGTTAAATCTAATAAAAAAGTAAGATCATCAGCAATGGAGCATTAATAGCAAAGTTTATATTTCACTGAAGGTCCCAATGCTAAGAATTGTGGACTCCCATAGATGGCAAAATATACACTACAAAATTTAACAAGTACTAAGCTACAGAGAGGTTATTTCATCCAGCCAAAAGCAAAATGACAATACATAATCATTTGGCAAGGAATACACTTCATTTTTACCTTATGGTACTGAATGTTATTAAAAATGTTTTAAGAATCATATTCACCAGATTGCTTTTGAAAGCAAGCTATATAGCAGCACAAAACCTTTATATTTTTACACTCAGTCAATATTTAGCATTCAATCTGAAGATCTCACCCCCCCACACTTGTAAACCAGATATTCAAAACTCCTCCCTGGTCAAAATCCAATTTAAAACTTGGGACGTCCTCCTCCAATTCCCAGGAGGAAATATGGAGAGTAAGGTGCCATGAACCCCTCAAAATCTGTCCCTATCATTACAGGGTCAGTCTGCAATTTTGCAAGTGGGTCCTCTAAAATGTTATTCCCATGTTACACATAAGAAAACAAAGACGACAAATGGACTTGCTGAAGATGAAAGTCCATAGAAGAAAAAAAAACAAGAGATCGAGACCTACTAGCAAACCTGTCTCATTCTTACATTGATTTCTGGTTTTGGTTTTATTAATCATTGCTAAAACTTCTTTCATAGCAAATTAACATATGCTGTTGCTTCAGGTTTCCACAGAAATATGTATGTGTAATCCAAATCTCCCAAGTTTTCATCTTCAAAGGACTTAACCCCTACAAACTGAAAATAGCTACTACACATTGGAAGAAGTATTTAATTTTTCCTGTAGAACTTTCTGGTTTCATAGTTTCTATGTCCCCTTTGATTACTTAAAAAATACATTGTTTTATCTTTTTCAACATTTACATTTCTTTTTAGTATTGAAGGAAGCTGAAATGCAGGGATTTGTAAGAAAAAATTTTTGTTCTCATACAAGCATCTCTGCAGCCACAGGTTTCAGCTATAGCCGTGCTGCTTTTATTTTTCACATTTGATTAAGAAATAAATATTATATTCTCCCTATTTGTAGCTGGCAAATCTCTCCTGAAATCTGGAGCCATGCTGATGTAAAAGGAAACAAAAGCACTGTAATTTTATTGTAAACAGACTCCGATTTCTGACTTGTGAGAGTTCTCTCAGGTTTCAGAACTGTAATTTAACTCACTGGACTCAAATTTGAACAAGATTACATTACAATGAGCAATTAAAAATACATATGATTTGACACAGATATTCATCAGTCTTCAGAGTCTTCATTTCATCTTATTCTCTGTACCATTTAAAATATACTTGATTAGAAAAACTAAATTCCATTTTTAGTAACAATACAGTAATGTATAAACCACTATTTATAGGTGTTTTAAAAGTATTTGGAACATTTTTAAATACAACAAATACAAAAGAAATACTACGTTCTTTTGTAAAATAAGTCAAAACCTACTTTTTTTGCATCTTCTCTACTTTAGGTATGCCCTGGATCCTTCTGGATTTGATCAAACAGCAAAAATGTCCAAGAAAACATTTGGATTTGCCCTCATTTTTGAGTTTCATAAAATTGAAATTCCATCTTTAAAATTTGCCAATACCACTCAAAATATGATTTACAGCACCTTTAAGAAACTTTTAATGGCAAACTTACATGGTATGCATGTTCACCATTTGCAAATTTGTTTTGGGCTTTGTATGCCCTTGTCAAATCTGGCATTCCTAATTTCAAGTGAGTATCTATAGCCTACAAGAGTTTCTCAATAAAACAAACTTTTGATAATCATCAAGGTCTTCCCACTTCAACCACCATAAACCCAACACATTTCTAAAATTTTCAAGAATTACAAAAACTGGTCTTGAGAATAAGTATCAAAGCACTTAAGATCAAAACCCAAGTGTTTTGCATTTGTGAAAGTGAATCAGAATAAGACTCAGGCCACACAATTTCTACACAAAGAGAAACTTCTTGGGAGCCAGAAGAGGGAGCCAAGTATCTGGCCTAGATTCTCCAAAATGTCAGAAGAGGCATGGCTTAGATGATGAAATTCCATAATAAAATTCCTTATGTCATAGGCTGAAGACCACTGATAAGCTTTAAATGCTTTAATATTTCGTTTGATTTACACAAATGGATTTCCAGCACAGGTATTAACATCCCCTTAGGTGGATGCAATAATACATTATCATTGACATGGATTGACAACTTCTCTGTCTAGACAAAACACAGCATCTACTGTTGAACACCCCATTGTTAAGAGGTCACTCATTTGTTGGTAATGGTAGTTGGTCCTAAATGATCTGACAGGAAAATGACCCTGTCTGGTGTCAAGAAATAGACTAAGAGCAACTCTTTTTTATGGTTTAGTTGGTAAACTCTCCACATTATTCTATATATGTGAATTTGGATTAGTTTCAAAGTCCCATTCGAAGGTTCCATCTATGTGAAAAAGAGGAAAACAGACCAGTCAAAAAAACCCAAAGCAACATTATTACCTTCATTTTCAAACATTTATGAACATTGATTTTTAGCCTGCACTTCAAAAACTAAGTTAAAAAAAAAAAGTTTTCTTAGGTACTAAGAGGTATTACTACTTTGTTAAGGACATTAATGTTTATTTAGGCTACGTAGACATGCTGACAGCCTATATACATATCCTAATGTTTAGGCAGTCTAAGACGTTGTAATAGAATAAATGAAATTAAATTTCTCCTCCTGTGTCTCATAAAAAGGCCTTTGTTTATGCCACTATCATCAAAATTATTTGTAAGCCATATTACTTGCCATACTACTGGCCCAGAAATAACTACATAAGAAAGAAATGAGTACACATTTACAGAGAAGAGCTTCTAGAAGCTTTATCTTAACATTTCCTCGCATCATTTGATATGTTTGGCTGGACCTCTGAGTAAAAATAAATTATCGCTTTAAGTTTGAAGGTGTACTTTTGTAGTGGATTAAAATTCATGCATCTTTTCATTTGATGACTGCTTCAGGCTTTCTTTTTAGACAGCTTCAAAAGGGGGAATATATGTATACTTTTTCAATGCTGAGCTGCCTTTTTAAGCTGGACAAATATGAGTTACAATGTGCTCCAAGGGAAACAAAAAAGAAGCACATTAAAAACTGTCACTTGTATGAAGAAAATAACTCCTGAAATAGACATTTCCACATTTCCAGGACAAATTCAGCACTATAACAAGCAGACCTTTTAAATAGTCTTATTAAGTTTGCTGGGAAAGTAAAGCATCTATAGCAAAAAATCCCACCTACATTCAAGTTTAAATACCACTTTGCTAAACATCTAACTCATTATTAGGATCTAATGACTTATGAAGCCTACATAGTCATTGATTTTATCAATAGAAAATTTATTATTTCATTATGATTCAGCAGAATACTGAGATATGCAATTTGAAAATGCCTACAATCTTCAACTTTGTTCAGAATGTAATTCTGTGCATAATATTTACTCATCTGTGCCTACAGAAAGAAATTTGGCCCAGAGAATTGTGACATAGTTTATATAGCTCCTAGAATCTTCATTTATTTTGTTAGTAGTGTGATTTTTTGCTGTAGTAGTTACATCAATATAGCTCCTCTTCTGGTTCTGCCCCAATGCCAGAATACAGTTTAGTCCTCTGAATTTACCAGAATGTATCACTCCAGCACGAAAACCTTTCTATAGAAATGACTGCATCCATGAGTGGAAAAGATGCTACTTTAATCAGGCTATTATGAAAGGAACACAGAATATGATGTATAGAAGTGTTTTGAGAACCTTGTCCCTAACCTACAGGTTTTTATTTCACGTCCTGCAGGGGCACAGAGAATCATGCAAAGCATCTGAGAACCAGGGTCAGCAACCAATTTCTCTTGTAACAACATTAAATCCCACTTTCACAATTTAGTATTTGGAAAGGCAGACAGGCCTGATTCCGTAGGGATTCATGTACATTCAGCAAAGTATTAAGGTCTGTGAGGAGCAGAACAGGAGAAAAATTCTGAAAGATTAGACAACCGGTAAATAGATTAGGAAGGTAAATTGCCATAACAATTTCTAGGTGAATAAAACTTCCAAAATTCTTTTATGCAATACTACTTTTAACGGCAACTAATAAAAATGTTGTGCTTTTTCAGCAGAAGAGCTGAAATGGACAGCTGTTAGAAATTTATCACTAAATTGTTTTACAACACTTTTCAGAAGCAGACTTTAGAATTTTACATCAAACACCATTTTACATCATGAGGAAGAGCTGTTTCTGCCAGTGTTCTACAAAAAAATTAAAATAAATAAAAATATTAATTTCTACCACCACTCGAGGCTGGTTTAAGTACTATTCAAGCAGACTGTTGGATTGCCTCCGATTTAAAGAACTCAAAATTTACAAGCTCTTCAGAGGAATCACTAATAGATGGCATAGATATAACCACAGCAAGAGGAAGGAACTGTAACATGATGTGAGAAATAGTACGTTCTGTAACTCGTTGGCTAAATGGTACACTTAGTTTTGTCAGTTTACTGGTGGGATGTTTCTAGGAAAATATTTAGCAAGACACTGGTGCAGAGATTCTAAGTCTCTTCACAGCATCTTCCTTTCAGCAGAGCTGATGTGCACCAGCCTCATGGTGCAGAAGACAGAGACCTGTGCAGAATTCTCATTGCTGCACATCTAATAGCAATTATGAACCCCACAATTTAGATGGCTAAAAACCTTAAGAAATTCCCAACAGCATCATTTAAAATTAAAATTTAAAAATACCTTTGTAATTACCATGTTTCGATCCTCAGGAAAATAAGCTGCCTTCAACAGAACCACCTGACAGAAGTTGCAGTCTACAAACCCCGGTGAAAAAGAATAGTTTCTCATGGTCAAGATGCCTGACCCTGTTGTATCTCTCCCAGCTGTCCATAGCACACAAAGAGCTCATATAATTTAGCTGAGACCAATTCTTTGACCTAGCAGAGAATCTCCATATTACTTTCCCATCATCTTCACAGGTTATGTGTGACCTTTCGTTGTTTCGCTAATAACTACTTGTGAAATATAACAACATATAACTTAAATGTGCAAACATTTACTACAACAATTACAGGTCTGGCCAAATGAAATTCCCGATGCTGCAGTCATGGAATACATGAGAGGGCATCATAAATCTAGAATCAATTCTGTATGCTGGGTTGTGCAAATAAGCTCAGAACAAACACAAAATCCTCTGAAATTGAGAGATTCAAAGTAAACGAGGCTTTTGGATAACACTACAGTAGTTTAATGTTCTGATTTTATAAATGTTGAATAGCAGAACAGGGAGATAACTTGCTCCTGACTAATACATTATCCCAGGAGTAATGAAACAGAACTGACAGATGCTGAAGAAAGTCTGATATTTTCTAAAGACATATTGCTTTTTTCTTAGTAAAAGAAAAATAACAATGCTTTCCAGGGAAAAGCCAGTTGTGTATAGCCATATTTTAAAAAGGTTCAACCAGGACAAAATATTGATAGGACCCAAAAAACAACAACAACAACAAAAAACATCCTAAAGAACTGATAAGACAGGCATCAGAAATGGACAAATTAATTTTACTAGGCACAATAAAATTCTCTGCTCTGTACATCAGACAGTCATTTAGGGCCTACTCCACTGTAGCTCATTAAAGTTTTCTATTGACTTCTATGATCTTTGGTATAGGAGCTGAGATTTTTGTAACCGTAAAAGGAAATCATTCCAGTTTGCAGTACAAATTACAGTACAAGGTAGGAAAAAAAAAAAAAATTAGGTCCTAATGTGTCCTTTTACAGCATAAATAACAATTTAAAAGGTTAAGCTAGTAACACCATGCAGACAGCTGTTAAATGAGACCTCCTCTGGGTTGCTGAAGGTGAAGAGCACTGTGGAAAAGTCCAGGACTTGTCCCTCTGTGGTGGAGGAGATCGCAGTGTCAGATTATAGGACAAACTTCATTTCACTGGCTCAAAAAGCACTGAACTCCTCTTTTTTGGTATATTACCTTGATAGCTTGTTGTAGAAATACCATTATTTTAACCTTGTCATCTGAAATTTTTTTATACATACTGTACACATTTAGACCTAAGTTAACTCATTTTCTATGCTTGCCACAAGAGCTAGTTTCAAATTTCTGTTAAAAAGTGCCAACCATATAGTGATGCACCTTTTTCTTATGGTGTACAATGTTTGTCTCCTTCCATAAGGAGTCTTGCAACATGAGGTGTAGGCTACAACTTCACCACAAATCACAGAATCCTAAAATCACATAGGCCAGAAAATACCCCCAGAGGTCACCTAGTCCAGCCTCCTGCTGAAAGAATGTCCAGGTAGAGCAGCAACTGACCCACATTTTTCTCAGTCTTTTTTCTTTTGCTGTCAACACACTTCTATGCAACATTATGGTTGCCTCTCACATCCCTCTTTTTTTTTCAGCTCCAGCTGAGCTTTGAATTCCTTAATTCTACCCCTGCATGCTAAGGCAATGTCTCTGTATTCCTCCTGGGTAGCCGATTGCTGCTTCCACTTTCTCTGTACCTCCTTCTTGTGTTTGAGCTCAATCAAGAGTTCCTTACTTATCCATGCTGGCCTTCTGCCATGATTGCTTGACTTTCTAAACATTGCAACAGACTGGTTTTGTGCTTTGAGGAGGTTGTCTTTGAATATCAACCAGCTGTCCTGCATCCCTTTGACCCTCCAGGGCAGTCTTCCATTAAGCCTGCCAAGAAGATCCCCAAGTAAGCCAAAACCTGCTTTCTTAAAATCCAAGCTCGTGATCTTACTCTTACTTACTCTGTCTTCCAGGATTTTCAACTCCACAGTCTCATGGTTACTGCAGGGAAGGATGCCATTGCCCTTTATATCTTTGACCAGTTCTTCCTTGTTTTTGAGGAGGACATCCAGCAGAACATCTCCCCTACTCAGCCTATCATTCATCTGCCTCAAGAAATTGTCTTCTGCTTGCACCCAAGCCTATTATGCTTCCAACAGATTCGGGGGCAGCTGAAGTCTCCCATGGATGCAACAGCCTGTGCCTTCCCTACACATATGAACATTAAAATTTATTTCACTTTCACCAACACTATACCTCTGTGTCTATCAGCAATAGCACCACTATATCCACTTTCAAAGGCGGCAGTGCTCCCACCTTGTCCTGTTTGTCCCTGCAACACTGCTACCCAACTGGAGGATATACTACTACTACGTATGCCATTTCCTGAGAGTTACAGAGGTAAGGTCCTACCATCAGGAATGAGTTCAATGATCAGCATAGCAAAGTGGAGAATTAGTATAGCACATTTTTGTTTTCTATTAGCTTTCACTGATTATCTTCCTACTTTGGTTGTTAGATCATAACTATGCTCTGGTACAAGATGTTATGACTAAAAGCCAACATACTTCCTCATCAGCTTGACCCTCTACTCACATCTACACAGAGGTACGCAAGTTACCATATTTCACTGCAGCTACAAAAAGTGAATGACTACAAATGATAACAATTCAGGAAAATAAATACTGTAGGAAATTGTTACCTTTGCTTTTAGAAGCAAGCAAAAGATAAACGCCATTTGCTCACAAAATTTTTTGAACATCATAAACAAGAGACTTGCAAACCACATGATGTTTTCCTTTCTTTTCAGCTCAAATTAGGAATATTTTTCTCTTCTCTCTCCTCTTATTTCTGCATGTTACAGTGACTTTTTCCTCCTTCACGCTTAGGCAGCGGAACTGAATGCTGATGAGACAAAACTAGGTGCAACACTAGACAGTCATTTTTAGTCTGATTCCCTGACCTACTACCCACCCAACTCAGGCTATTTTAAGTGATAGGTAAGCCAGATTTATCAAACTGCAATGAGTTTTATTCATATATGCTAGGTTGATCAGGTCATTCTGTCATTCTTAACCAATGATGAATAAAAAACAAACATGATTTTTTGGGGGGGACTGGAAAAATAGAAATTTCTTAACAATTTTGACTAATATGTTTCATCTTTGTGAAAGAGGTAACAGCAGTCACACAGCCAAATCCCACTGAAATTCCCTGTTCACGAGAAAGACATCTTAGCTCCAAAAATACCATGCTATTTTCA
Source organism: Aquila chrysaetos chrysaetos (assembly GCF_900496995.4). NCBI lineage: Eukaryota > Metazoa > Chordata > Aves > Accipitriformes > Accipitridae > Aquila > Aquila chrysaetos. The sequence goes on from NC_044012.1 coordinate 10,028,720, forward strand.
ACTACCTTTACCCGAAAGCTCAACAAATAGCTACAACAAATATTTTAAAGCTCCTTATATGATGACATAGGCACTGTGCTGGCAACTTCTTAGCTTTCCAACAAATGATAATATTGACAGATCATCATCATGCCAATCTAATAGAGCAACTCATAACTTATGGATGAAGATTCATTAGAGGGTTAACATTAGAATCTAGGGTCAGATCCAGCTTTCTCAAAAAAAAAAAAAAAAAAAAAAAAAAAGAAAACCCAAAAACCCAACCACCAAAAAACCACACCACAACCCAAAAACACCACCAAAAGAAAAAGTCTCCATTGTCTTGATTTACAAAATTGCTGACCACACATGTAAGAAGCTGGTAAAACTGCTAGAGATTTGCAAAAGAACACAAAGATCAAAGTAAACAAACTTAAAATCTTTAGGAGTTGATTAAAAAGCTAATGCAGCATCTTCATCCAAGTATCCAAACAGTAAAGTGTATCTCATTACTTAAATATAGAGCATAAAACCCTTTTTTCATTTTTCCAGTCATTTACATTCATATTTGGATACTGTCACAAAGCTCCCATGATGAGGAACCAAAATGCAGGTTTGGTTGTGTTTTGTTTTGGTTTTTTTTTTTTTGGGGGGGGGGGGTAAGCCATTTTAATTGTGTTAGCTGGCAGACTAAAATTGCACAAATTTATATAGGTAAAATGGCTTAATATCTAAAATTTTAATATCCAATGAAGTGAAGTATAAATACATTGGGAATATTAAGTTTTGTTTGTTTGTTTGTTTTAATTTGTGTTCCAAAAGTAAGCATTGGAACCACTTTAAACACATCTCCGGCCATTAAGATGTAATCTGTTTTTAGGCAAAATGATTGAAATTTCTCTTCTCTACTCTACCAATCAAGTCAAGTGTGTTTTTATGCATTTCAGAGATAATGCAGCCTAAGGTCTTGTGGGAAGTTAAAGTTGGGAGCACTGCAGGCCCTTTCAATTCTTGATCTTCTTTCTCAGGGCATTTTCACATGTTTCACACCTAGGGAACAGCCAAGATCTCATTCTCACATGCTCATAGTACAACAAACCAAAATGAATGTAGCTCTAATGGTGATAAGGGATGGATGGAGGAATGGACATAACGGTGAAAGTGAGTGGCACTCACCAAGGGAAACACAAAGCATACTTTATAAGGTAGTGCAATTCCTGATTTCACAGTGCTAACACTCCAAGTCATGGTGTTTACATGAGCTTTAAAGTCTGCCTTTCCATGGCTATATAACAGACTAAATGGAACAAAAACAAGTCTTCTGCAAAAGAGCAAAGCCCCAAAAATCATACTGTGCTATAATAAGATAAACAAAAATTACAATATGCTCAGCATGTCATGTGATCTTCCTATAAATTTATCAAATACTACCTGAAATCTTTTTTTTTTTTTTTTTTTTAATTCAAAGCCAGTGTGGAAGGCTATTCCAGAATTTCATTCTTCTAACAGCAATGAAAGCAGATTCTAATTTCCAGTCTAAATGCATTTCTGCTTAATTTATATCAATTTGATCTCACAGAATTATATTTAATTTAAAATAATCCTTCTCCAACATTTACTACCTATGAATTTACAGAAACAGCAGTCATTTCCCCTCTCAACCTTTATTTTGCTACACTAAATAAGCCAAGATCTTTTTATCTCCTCCAATAAGACTAGTTCTTCATTCCCCTCATAATAATAGTAGCACTTTTCCACAACTGCTCCTGTTTCTCTGCATGTTTCTAAATGGACACACAACTACTACCGATAATTTATTTTCTTACAGAAGTTAATAAAATGTTCCAGTAACATTACAAAAAAAAAAAAAAAAAAAAAAAAATCAACAAACCACAAACCAGCAGCTCTGTACAGAATTCATGCATCATATTTGGAAACTACATTCAGATGTGGATTTTAATATGATTTTCTAAGCAAATCTCAGAATACGCTTAATTCTAGCATGGCTGCCAGTGTTGGCAAAATCAAGGAAAAAAAAAAAAGTCAGCAGCAGTGGTGGGAATGGATATTTGAAATTGGGAGGAAAAATCACCCATGTCAATAAAAATTTTATAAATCAGCACTCCTCATTTTTTTGTCTGCTTATTTTTCATATATACAGTAAGTGATGGAAACTGATCTCCATCTTTTCCAAGCTCTGTTATACAGCTTTAGTTTGAAAGTCAGTTTTGCTCAGGTTTAAATAAAAGGCTTTAATCTCTGCATCCACCTGGGCCATTAATTTGGAACAATTTCACTTTGTTATATTCAGCCTCAGAAAGACCTCTCCACTTACGTGAACATATTCAACTACTGCAACTCACTTTAGCAATAGTATCCATTATAATCTATTACTCCCACTCCTCCACACAGAGATCATGACTGTAACTTTTATTTTTTAATTCAGATTGTGTTAATCTGTAGAGAACCGAAAGTGTTCTTAAGAAAGGGTGTTGCATAGTGAAGACAAATGATAGAGTGAAAAAATAAAAATGGGTGGGGGGAACAGGAAAGCAAAAAAAGCAAAGTAAATGGCCATGCTTTGTATATTTTTAGCACTCTTTAAGAAGGTTTTTACTACCACAACAATATATATATATTTATGATTCATATGGTTTAAAAATAAGAGGAACAACACTTGAAGCAACAGCTCTAATTTAAAAATTATCTAGACTGATTGATTATAAATAAGGAATGCAAGTACAAGCAAATTATATCTTTTGGTTAGCAACACAACTTTCTTTTAATGTTCAATATTACAGAGAAAAAAAAAATGACCATTTTATACAAGGTGAACCTACCCAGCATAAATTCCTGCAAGCACGTATCAATCACCGTGACCTTAATAACTCTTAAATATATATGTGTGTGTGTGTGTGTGTGTGTTTTTTTCTATGTAGAAATACATAAAGGTGCTCAGTAGTCCAATTTGTATTCAAATCCTATCTGGAATTCTCAGTTTTGCAAGGATCAGTCCTCTATGTATGTATTTGATCCACAATTGTAAATACTTCTTGAAATTTTAGGATGAGCCAAACAGGTATCAGAACTTGATTTAAAAAGCCTGATGTTAAAAATTTTTTACTAGGGTAAGGTAAAACAGTGTGTATGATCAATAGCACTTTCTTTTTAGAATGCATAATTTTAGATGTACCCTGTAGTGTACCTCCAGGATGTAACTTTCAGCACAGCTCCAAGAGAGTCAAGACTTAGAAATGTAATAGCTAGCTCAGAAAGGTAGAAAAGCAAATTAATAAAACACATTTGATAGGCTTATAGAAGACGACTTAAGTGACATTTCTTAAGTGTCCCGTATAGAGTTTGGAAAAATAAGAAAAAAAAAGACATTGCTAGTATGAGCCAGCAGAAGTCAGGTATGGCACTCACTGACCCCCTAAAACCACCCCTCCAACAACAGTCCCACCTCACACCCTCCTCCCTATGGTATCATACAGCCAATACAGTATTCTTAGTTTGCTGTGGGTGCTATATGAATCACCTGAGAATAAAAATTTTTCTTCTGGTACTAACTGGTTCCAGAAGAACAGTTCCCCATATAATTGCTGGGATCTGGTCTATAGGTCAAGAGTTAAGATGCAGGTTCAAACGTGTACACAGCTGCTACACATTCTACACAGTTCCCTGTTAAACTACAATGGGAAATGATTTTGAGAAAGGCCTCCCCTGCAGATGGGAAATAACATGGCTATCCTGTTGCTTAACAGAAAAGGACTCTTAAATTTCATATATGAAATTTAAGAATCTTGGCTTATAAGACAAGTGTACAATGGTCCCAGTAACAGACTGTGAGGGATAACCATGGTCATCTACTTGATGAAAATTATTTGGGAATTATGATCTGCACTGTATGAAGTTCTGCCAGATCATTCCCTGTGAATTAAATTTTAAGAGTTGTGCCTTAATTAAGCTACACTCCTTCCAACTGGCCTTCTTCCCATGAGAGTCTTATACATAAGGGTATTTGTTTGCCTCTAATCTTGAACCTAGGCCTGAAGCAGCTTAACATTTTTTTAAGTACACCGTGTATCTCTTCCATATTTACCAGGTATGTATCAGAAGACAGCTGAACAATTTAATCTCCACTTTCAGAAACACTGTACGGGGAGGGGGGGACCAAAAAACTTTCAAAGGACTTTCTATTGTTTAACAGCTTGCATGAGTATTATCAGGTTAAGATTAAGAAAAGGAGCTCAATGAAAATATATTTTAATTAACACTGATTAAAATTTAAGACATGAAGCAAGAGCATGAATATGAATTACAATTCATATACAGAAGAATCATCCTTTGCTAAGTACAAATAACTACACAAAAAAATATTACAAGAGAAACACATATCACACCTTAGCTATTATGCAAAGTTAAGGACATGAAAGTAACCTTTTTGGTTTGCTATGCCTTCCTAATTCAATTAAATAAGAACAAAACTAAGATGAGGATCACATTTGCAAAGACATTTAGCATCATTAACAGTGTCTGCCAGAGAGCTTTTTTCCTTTTTTTATTTCCTTAAAGAGAAAAAAAGAGCATGGCCTTTGAAACTTTCTATTTTTTAAAACAGAAAGGATAGTACTTAATAGTGAAAGCCTGTACAACAAAATTTTAAACCGTAAACAGTTTATGAATTCCATTGATGAGGAACTCATCTGACGTGATACCTGCTTTTTCGACAACGGCCTTAACTCACATTGCTAAAAGAAAAATTAAAACAGCGTCAATATTTTTAGTACAACCATCTAGCAGTGCCACAATTTCTCATTGCCTTTTTTTGTTGTTAAAAACAAAATGAAAACTTGCTCTCTTCCAATGATGTGTCCTCAAAAGGACTACAGAATGAAATCCAGATTTACATTAACATAGGGAAATTTCAGCCCTTCACAGGTACAACAATGATCTTAAAATGTATGAATATGAGTGCAAAAATAAACTATTACAAGTACACACAGCAAGCTAGCTACTCTGCTGTGCAGGCACTCCCAAAGACAGCTAACGAACTTCAATTTGTGTACCAAGGTGAGACATCTAAATCATCCCTTCTAGGAAAAAGCTGTATGCCTGAGGAGCAGGCTCACCAAGCACGCTCAAATGAAAACCTGAGATCACAACGCTGAAAAAGAACTGTACTGGTGTCTGTCTGCAAGCAACCGTACTTTTGTGTGCCAGTCTCAGACACAGCTCCTCCAAGCATCTAAAGCCAGCTGTGCAAACAAAAAAGATTTCTGTGAAATACGCTTAGTGTAAACAGAACCTTAAAAAAACTCCAGACAAAAAAACCAGGATAGCTTCTGGATCTCTACCCTTAATAATTAAACTAGTTACAAGTCTGAAATGGAAACAATATATCTTTATTTACACCATTTTTCTCTTACTGGCTTATTACAGATTCTGAAGAAGAACATCTACCTGCATATCTTGTTAGCAGTACCCAGCACATTGTCTACAGACAGCTTTCCTGGGTGTCAGTTTCTGCACATGAAGCCGATGCCATCTCTCACTTTCCTTTTATTATACTGAATAGCTTAATTTCTACTGTGTTTTTCCCATTTGTTGAAGAATCTTGTAGAAACCATATTTATAACCCAGATACTTCAAATTAAGTGACATTATATTTCCATTCCGAGAGAAGAGACAAATAAGAAGCATCAAAGAATTTCCTTTTACATTATTTGCTGTTGTATCTATCTTCATATCGATGCTCAATTCCTACAGAGTAGACTGCATATTATGTAATAGCTATGTATATTTGAGAATGCTGTAAACAATCTGCAAAAACCTCATAAAACTTGGTCTGGCAAACCTATTCTTCAGAAGGTTCAGAACCAGGCTAGTGACACTGCCCCCCCACCCCTGCCTGAAAAATCTTTAAAAATATCTAATGGATACTTAACCTTATCTTGCCACACTTACATTACAAGCTAAAGAATGCCTTCTTGTTATTTTATGTGAAAATACAGTAAACACCATAACAAACCGTTCTGCCTTTTGATTCTCTTTGGAAGTTTCAACTGACTACAATGTGTCTTTTCAGACTTGCCAGGTATTTCTCATTACAGCAATCGCTGAATAAAATTTCATTTCCACTGATAATGAAAATCTGTTACAAACTTCATATTCCAGTTAGCATTGCCTACAGCACACACAGAGAAATGTCTGAGCTAAACATAATACATGCAAGCAATACATCAGCTCTAGGAAGATGATGCTGTTGGCTGCCTGAAAAGCACCACTCTATTGTCCCACTCCCCCACACACCCACCCACCCACTCCCATCCCTGTCCTTTACTCCTCATTCACTGTAGGCATTTGTCAGCTGAGAAAATAGAGGCTGACAGGGAAGGTCATTGTGACCAATTGTAAGTCTCAGCATACAAATGTGCCTTTTAGCTGTTGGCTCCACAAACAGTGACTGTGTCGTATTATTGATAAATCCTTGAAAAGACTCTAATGTATCTTCATTTCAGAAAACAACTGCCTTCAAGGTTGCTCCAAGAAAATAAGCAGCCAGAATGCTGAAGAATTCTCAAAGTTGGCATTCTCCTGAAGATTAAAAGATAATAACACTTCTATTAGAATCACTCTGCTACGCTGTATTGATCTCATCAGGGAGGCCACTGCAGGTCTAATATGAACAGAGCAGTTTTAGAATTAATCACAGGGGTTTTTATTATGGTTCATAGGGCTCCTCATTCAAATGGCATCGTTTGCAATATTTATGGCCTAGATTGGTTGCCATTATTAAGTGCAAGTGTGCCACATGGTGTCTGGCCTGCTGTGTTAAAACACAAAGTCATTCTTCAAAAGTAAATCTTATCTAAACTATGCACAAAAAGCCAATTACTTTTTGATTTACATTTTAATTTCACATTCAGCTTTTCCCTTATATACAAAAACCTTACTTAATCTTTGTTTTGGATTAACTAGCACAGGCATACAAGGTACACTTCATAGTTTTAAGTAGACTGTTACAGCATATTAATGCACTCTGCTCAGAAAGATATATATTTGGTCAATGACAAGCTACAATTTCTCCATGAGAAGCAAATGAAAAGGTAGAAGAAATACAGCATCTTGGAAAGTGGACTGGCCACTGATCTTCAAGATAAAACTGACTCATTAAGGCTCTCAACTTAGACTGTGCATTTGAAAATGAAAAAAGTGTTCACCAATGTCATAGCAAGCCCTTACTGACCAGTTCCAGCAGTAATTTAAGGTACAGCTCTTTAATTTCCATGCTCCTTGCTGCTGCCTTTTTTTTTTTTAAATCTTCTTTGCCACTTCACCTACGCTTAGTTAGATCATTCCTGTTTACCCAATCTCAACAATATTTTCTTGCCATGACGGTGACAGAAGTTTGATCTGAACAAAGGTGAATGAGTATATGCACTCCTGATGCTAAGTTATTAAATTACTTAAAGTCCTGGGAAAATGTTTGTGTGGGGGGGTTGTGGGGTTTCTTTTGGCTTTGGTTTGTTTTTTTAAAATGGCAAGAACCTTAGAGAGCACTCTCCTTTTCCTCACCAGGATGGTCAAGCGAGCTCCAGGAGCCTACAAGCATACTAAACAAACAATTAAGCCCCATCAAGCACACTTAATTTACTTTACATTTATAACCCTATGACAGGGTTAGCTAACTTACTGTCATGTTCTTAAAATCATCCCATACAAAAGCAACAGAAAGAGTGCTGTGAACAGTAGGACCAGGAGGCAAAAGAGCCAATTCGGGCTTGTTGTTGACGGCGGGGGAAGGGTACTGGTTTTGTCACTGACTTGACGTCTTCTCCAGCTCATAAAACCTCTCTGAGGTAAGCAACACCAGGTTAGCCAAACTGCATCTTTCTTTGTGGAAACTACAGAAACTGGTAGCCTTTGCATAGGCTTCCACGACTGGCAAAGCGAGCTCTGCAGACTCGATTATAATGAAAGATGAAACGTTTCAAAAGGCTTCTCTTACCACCACAGCTTCTCCAGGATGAATAATTCTGACATTTCAGCAACCGACTGGCCCACTAACGGTGCAAAGAACAGACACACGCACACAGAGAAAAGGCCGCACCTTCCTTTACGCAGTGAAGGGTACCTGCCGAGGCCGCCAGGGCCCTGAGGGCAGCCTGAGCCCTCCCCTGGCCCCCGGAGCCCCCGGCCCCTCAGGGGCGCAGGCCAGGCCGTGGCTCCAGCCTGGGCCACAGCGTAGCAGTGCCGGTGCGTAGCCTGGCTGCCTGACCAACCTTGGGCCCGACTCGTCACCTCACTCGTGCCCGACTCCCTCGGGGCCAGCGGCACCCCAGGGCTGTCAGGACAGGCCCCCTCAGCCTAGCTGCCGCCTCGCTGCTCCCCTTGCCTTGACCACGCAGCTGGGATCCAAGGCTGGCCTTCCACAAAGACCAATGGCAAAGACAATGTTTTGGTCAAGAAGCACACAGAGGGAAGCAAGGAGCCCTTTTGGCTGCATCTTTTGTCAGCGAAGCAGAGAAGCAGCCCTGCTCTTGAGACCACACTAACATATCGACACGACTTACAAATATATTCCCAGGTGCAGATTTAGGCTAAACCGAGTCAGAAATTGCATTATATACAAACAGGGTCATCCTCCCTAACCGAATACTTTTTGTCCCATATAAATGCATCCATGCTACCATCTCATTTTCCTCCTTTGCAGTTTTTACCTCTTTCTCCTTTATTTACTAATCGGAAATCTGACTGCAAATGTTTAGCTTTTGGGATGGTTTGATTGTGAAGATAAGCCTTACTGCATAACCCCTCCAACCCCAAAATTTACCTTGATGTTTCCATCACATGTTGGTCACTCCCAACTGCGCATTGAAAAAGGTTTGGAGAACATGGGCACGCATCAGATCTTTCCGCACACGGCACAGCATTTCACTAACGACCATCGGCACTAAGTGAATGTGTGGAACTGGCATATGAGGTTTTAATCATTATCATCATTTCACTAAAAAAAAAAAAAAAAAAATCCTTCCTGAAAATTAATTATTTACATAAATTTTATTGTTTAAAAGGGTTTCCAACATCCCTAGTAAAGTATGTTGATATTTTTTGTCCTAATGCTCAGAGTCCATTGAATTCTTAGTGAATTTTGGGCAAGAAAACTGCACCGACCTTTGCAAGGCCATATAAGGAATCTACAAACCAATTTCCCATTAAACCTAATCATTAACCTATAATAAAATGAATAAGAATTGCTTGTCTAAATATCTTCATTGACTTTAAAATCCCACATAAAATCTTAACTATTTGAAAGAAAGCCTTTATTATGACATTCATTTAATTTGAGGGACTAATTATATGTGGTAAGCACACACCTAAATGCTTTGAAGGTTGGAAACACATTTAATGAACTTAGAGAATAACTGTATTTATCTGATTAGTCAATGCAGAACAGGTATGCTTCTCCATGCTTGTTTTTCCTGAAAGCATGACATATGAAGCAGTAATACAGAAAAGACAAAATAAAAATGAATCGGCAAATGCCTCCAAACCCCATTAAGACTGCAAGAGGTATATGATTACAGGCTCTTAATTCAGTAGACAAAACCAACGCCAAGTTCTGCTGAGATGCATCTGCTCTCCAGTCCCAACCTATTCACAGCATTCCCTGTCTCAATTCAGTCCTTCCAGGATTCTGCTGTGAAGCATCTCCACAGATTTTTAGATTCTTTTAGTCTAAATGACTTGAGAAACAAAATAACTTTTACAACAGTATCATGCAGTTAAATACACACACACACGCACTTATTTTTATCTTCCACCTATACTGACCCACTCATAACTTCCATAAACAACTTGCACTGTAAACAACTCTCTTAATGGCTACCAATGAATACACTGATAACAAAGAAACCAACCCACCTGAATTTCAGCCTGATAGCTAGTGGCAGTATTTCACAACATGCTATTAAAGCTGTTTGTTTCCGCTTTCTATGTATTTTCCACACTTAGTGGCTTATTCATATCTTTGTTGATCACTGCACTTTAAAGCCAACAACACAGTATATGCTATCTCCTAAATATGAACAAAATCAAAACTGAGATTGGAATACAGAAGTCTGAACCTCTTTCTTCTCACAACATCTTAGGACATCCACTTATGCTCTTATTTTGATAGCTAGTGAAAAAAGTTGTTTTGTTTTTAAAAAAAACTACATATTTTCTGTGTAACAGAACTTCTGAAAATAAGCACTTGGATCACAGCACCATCTTATTTACCCATCTTTACCAGCTAGGCTCCTGAAATAACGTATTGACTATCATTCTCACCTATGACAGATTCAAACCTAAGTCTCCTGGAGTAAAAGATTAGGAAGTTAATCCATTTTGAAACCTTGCTGCAAGATAGTAATGCTTTAAAAAACAAAAGTGATGGATGAATATTATTCAGGTCAAATAAAATCAGAGTGCTAAGAAAAGCTAGCCAGTTTTCAGTTCCAACAAACAGTGTATGAAAAAAAAAACCAACCAAACAAAAAAACAAACCATAAAATAGGGTACCAAATTTGAATCACAATGTGAATTTAAACACTCATATGATTACTAGTTGGCGTCCAGTTTAAGCAGATATTATAGTATTGAAGCAGTTATGAAGTTATAATACAGTTTTAATAAGCTTATTCATTATCTACTATAGCATGTTTTGGGCGGGACAGCTCTGATAACAGCACTGTTTTCAATATCTTTCTATAATGTCATTTTCAGTAATTTGCAGCCTCTTTTGCACATATGTATGTTTATCTTAATACACACACATATATATTAATGGAGTATCTTTTCCACCATTAAATCCAGCTTTCATATATATATATAAAAATATATATATATATGAAAATACAGCCTTCTGAAAACCTCCAAGTGCTGTATTCAATACCTGAAGTTCATATTTCAGGCTCTATTGGATTTATGCATTTTTTTACTGAAATTGCTTATGCAATACAGTTCAAGTGGTTGTCATTAATTATACACTTGTATTTATGTCATAGTTTAGTATGCACTTGAGAACTGTAATTCAGATTCACTTAGATTTAGTTGCCCAGCTGAAGGGAATGAGACTAATTGATACATGAAAAGGGTGACACTTTGACTGGGTAAGATGGGAACTCCCCAAACGGGTATAACCAGAAAACATCTCCAGAGGATGTCAGGAAAAGCTGAGTATTTCAGGCTGAATACGTGGAAAGTGTCCAGAGACTATAAGACAGGGCAGCACGCCTTGCTGGGGCAAATTACCCAGTTCCACCCAAGATTCAAGTATTCCCTGTGCTTTTACACATATTTAAGATGTCCATTAGAGATTTAAGATGTACACTACCTAGGAGCTACGGCTATGCTTCCTGTAGCTTTCTAAAGGAAGAAGGAAAAACAGGGAAGTAAGCAGGCAGAACAGGCAGAAGAAGCCTGCCTGTTTGTCTGCCTGAAGAACAGACAAAAGAAACATAAGACAAAGTTTTTTCTTACACCAAGTTTTAAATAATGCTGCACTGAAACTGATTATATTTCAGGGCATGGTTTAGTGGTCATGGTGGTGTTGGGTTGACGTTGGGACTCGATGATCTTAAAGGTCTTTTCCAACCTACACGATTCTATGATTCTATTCTATGGTTTTGACATAATTTTATTAAGTAATAAAGAAGTCAGCAACCAAAAAGCCCAACTCAGTTTTAACTCCTAGAAGAGATGTCTCTCTAGGAAGAGGTGAGCCTTGTAAATGAAGAAGGTATAAGGGGACACAAACTTGCTGTAAAAGCCAAATTCTCAATGGCCTCGGGCACCCAGTTACTTAAAAAGCTTTGCAGATTTTTGCAGATAGTGACCAGCACCATTAATTTTACTATTTAGCTCACAACACAAAGCATGCACCAACAGCCTACTAACGCATACCAACTGTGACACAGCAATAAGTGTGAATGGCACACTCTCTAACAGAGAGCTAATCTCCCTATACTGTGTATTTGTTTAAGAATCCTTATTAGTGTAAAAACATTAAAGATAAGCACCAGGAATGTTGTTATAGTTTGTGAAATATGACTCTGCCATAGAAAATAAGGCATTTTCTTTGTAGCTTGACCCAGATACCATAACACTATAGAACCAATTTAAAGAACAGATATGTCACCATTTTTCCTTGAGATTATTTTATAGATAAAATGGTAAGAAACTGCAGAACAATTATAAAGGCTCCCCTTCAAAATACTTTATTAATTTTACTTATTTTCTGTCATATGTACTGCCCTAGAAACTGCAGGCAACTTCCTCAGCTTGAGTAAATCCATATAGCTCTGTTCTCTATAATGATTTTCAAATCACCAACCAAAAATTACTTTTAGTCAGAAGCTGACAGGCAAATTCAAGCCCTCACGGACACGTTTTTATTTTACTATTGCTGAAAGAAGTAGGTACTTAACAGCAGTAACTGTATAAATATGGCAGATAAACACGACTTTTCTTGCATCAAGATACCCTAAACCAGCACAAGCTGCTGAACTTCCATCTAGCATAGCCATGACTTACAGTAAGTCCACAGGTAACAGCATCATCCTATGAGCAATTACTAGCAGTACAGTGATGTTTAAGTAGGAATGCATTCAAGTTATATTTCTAACTCTCAGCAAAGCTTGTTAGCTCAGGCATCGTGGCAGAGTAACACAGAATCCCAATCCAAGCTGAGTCACAAAAATTCATCCCAGACCGTCTGGTTTTGCAACCACTCCAAGAGCAAGCCTGCGTTTGCTCACTGTTACCAAACACGCTCCCATGGCTCTGAAGATGTAACGGAAACAGTTTGAATTCTGCAAGTAGCATAAAGTTTCAAAGTATTAGAGCTCTCTGATCCTCGGTGCTGTCAAAACACATAACAAAAAGGATGAGCAGATCTGCTGAAACATGCTTAAAGATGCGTGTATATGCCTGTGCAATGATTAGATATTTTACCCAACAATGTTAGCTCCAAGCCAGCTCCGTAGCTCTCAATAGTTCAGGCCTTTCGCACTACCATCTAAGCAGTTCAGGCATAACAGGTACTACCACAATTAGCCCAGGCCAACAGTGACACACACACACACACGGTCACTGCCCCTGCCCGCCTGTAAGCACCTGGGAAACCAGAGAGCTCTCCAAAGGACCAGTACCACAGCCTAACACTGCTTTGTCTGGACTGGCTATCTGCCTCTTCTGCCATGCCGTTCCCTGCCTCTCTTGGGTGTAATTCAGGATCCCATAACTGAAACACTGTTTGGCAAAACACCACCACCTCAAGCAAATCCATATTCCTGGAGTTAAGGTTAAATTTCAAATGTGGAGTTAACCCCCAATTTCTTCCCAACAGTGCTGTTTCAAGGGAAATATAAAGTATTGCAGTAAAGAGCATCACATGCATACATCACATTCTTCAGTGAGTTATTTAGCTTTGATTTTGGTGCAAGAAAAAAAATACAATTGTGGACTTCAAAGTCAATGACCACTGTTAGACATACTTGGAGAAGGAAGAAATCCCCAGAATAAGTTGTCTTCAGTCAACTGACAATGCATCATTTCAGAAAAATAGTTTTAAACTGTCAGTGATCTACTTACTATATGCTTGACTAATTCTGTGAACAGAGGAAAGCCATGCATGACTACATAAAAGATATAAAAGGCAGATGATATACGGACTTCCTTCTGATGGAATCTGATTGCCGGTTTCTATAAATATGAAAATATATTTTTGTGATATAAGCAAAGGCAAAACATGACTCAGCCTCCTAGTCTGTTTGAAAATGCAAAGGTTTTTCACAGGGAGAAAAAGCCTGGACTGTGCCTTGGATGGAATGATGAACTAATGCCTCAAATACCTATAGTGTAAGTCTGATGATATATTTCTAACTCCCATTCATGGTTTTCATATGGCAGAGATTCACTGGGAATACACGGACTGAGATTCATTTTCATTTTCCTACTGGGAGGTGTTTACTGCAGAGAAGCTCACCTTTTTGTATTGTACATTGACATTCTCCCTAATTATTTTTGATTGCCCATGCCCTCATCAAGTCCCTGTGATCTTCATCTAAGGACCACATCTAAAACCCCAGTTGTCTTAATCTTTTAGATCAAAGTGTGGACTGAATACACTCAAAGTCAAATTATGGGATAAACGATTTTCAAAGCTAAAATAATAAATAATAGGCAGGAAGCGTGCAGCAGGGGGAGGTTACATAGCACCTTTCAACTGAAAAACGTGAGACTTCCTCTATGTATATCACTCCTTGTTAACAGAGCGGTCACTGAAGTGTAAAGACCACCTGATTAAGCCCACAAATAACAAGTCAGCTTTAGAAAGGGGAGTGGAGATACTTGGAGATGGGTAGGGGGGTAGTTAGACTTTTTATCTTTGCCAACTCACAGAAAGTTTCAAAACGACTCAATATGTTGGCTTAGAAGTTAGATGCAATTTTATTTAGGCTGACAGCCTGCCTGTTCACCTTCCAATGAAAAAAATATACTGGCAAAGCTATTTTAATGCTCATGAACTCTTCCTACAGTTTCCATGCCCAGGAGCAGCTAAGAAAACCCAGGTTACTGTAGTACAATAACTATACGATACCTCCCCAGTGGCACACCAGACACATTGCCACAGAACACCAGTGGGACCCAACATATGTACACTAAGAGCACAGACACTTTCTACTCAAGCTGCTTAGCAGCTTGGAAATCTCTCTCCAGCATGCTCTACTAGACCACGCAGGTGTGCCTAGCATAACTCAGGTTCTATTTATCTGAGGCCACTAAACCCATGGTGTTCATTACCCTGAGTACCTGTCATCCAAGCTGAACATTAAGATGTTTCTACATCAAATCAACTCTCAGTCAAGCGCTGACTGTTAGAGTCTCCACTACGTGTAGGAGAGCTACACTACTTCTACCAGATACAGGTTTGGTGGTGCTGCTGCTGTAATTATTAGATCTTCTTTATATGCTCCCCAATTCACTCTCAAACTAACCCTATTTCAGAAGTCAATTACCATATCCTAACACAAATTTCTAATTACTAGAGATAGGGAAATTGTTATACTCCATCTACAGTTCCTGACAACAGTACCACACCTACTTAATTTCAGCTGCTCATATTTCTCTGGTATAATGAAAAGAATTCACACGCAAGAAATGCTGTGCCTATTCAGTGCCTAGCTGCATATGTCAAATTATCAACTGCCAATTCATACTAGTTGAATTCCTTTCATCAATGATAATGAATCACTTCTGTTAGCATAGGTTTACGCACCATGTGTCTGACTATACTTTTGCCCTCTGAAAAATTTTCTGAAGAGCTATTTACTGAAGTTTTAGATAGGGAGAAATTCAACATTAAAAATTATTGATGCCCACCATTATCTGTTTGCATACATACTCGGCAGGCCGGGCATGGAATGTTCACGTACCAGCGGTGGATTAGTATTTTTAAACTATTTCTATTATTGATTTAACCACTTGAAGCTGCTGGAAGCAGAGTTCCTGTCACAGCTGTTAATGCAAAAGGCATTAGGGAAAATCCCTACTGTGAAGGTGTGCAAAAATGTTCACACATAAAATGGTGAGATTTCACTTTTCATCAGCATCATGTACAACTGAAAATCCCCATTTTTATTCAGCACAGCTAGATAAGAAACATGAAAGGGGAAAAGCTACTATTTTCTTTTTCTCATTTACTTTAGTCCTGTGTAAAGACCAGATCCTGCAGTCTACCCGAACTGAGTAGCTTTTTTTTTCCTCAAGTTTTTCCATTAAAGCTAATGCAACCACTTGCAGAGCAGGGCTATTCAAAGAGAGGAAGGGTATCAGTGTAGCTCTGCATGATCACAAATCCATTAAAAAGATCCTTAAAAATGAAGAAAGTAGCTTTGTCAGAAGTTGGAAGGGACCAGAACCTGCCACGCTGTTACAACAGCTCTTGGCCAATGCAGTTTCTTTGGGCAAATCAGTTTCTTAATCAAGTTGAACTAAAAATTACTAAGTAAATAACTGACTTCCAGACAACATGAATAAAGAAGAACAATTCCACTTAGTTTTAAATTTTGTCTTCTCTGCAGCTTAAGATTCATTCTGATTGAGGCTGCATGTGGAGTCATAGTCTAAAAGCTACTCTAGAATAGTTCCACACAGTGTGTCTTACTTTGAATATGCCCTCTCTTAATTAGCTATTCTAAAATAACTCCTGTGTAGACAAGGTCTTACAAGGTTCATGAAGGAAACACTTCAAAAAGTGTAATGATTTTCAAATTAACTGATGGGCATTATGTCCTTCACATTTTTCATGTTAGTGCATCTCTATTCTAAGTGATTATTTCATTGATGCAAACAGAAATTAGCATATTATTGTCATGAATCAGCTTCATTCATTGCCTAGACAATGCTGCACTTCAATTCTGTAAATACTTCAAAACTAAAAAGTAAAAAAATTTGGAATTGGGGGAAAAAGTTCCAAAACATAAGCAATAGGCCCAAGTATCAAAAAACAAGCACATACCACTCTCACCACACAAATCCAGACATGTTCACTTGTGCAAAATAAGAAAGCAAAGTAATTCCCATATCTAAGTACAAAAACCCGCCTTATAACTACTTCAAAATATCTCTGCATACTGAATATTTGTGTGTGTGTGTGTGCACTGTGATTAGCCACGGATTAATGTGCTAAACTACTACAACTAGTTCACCAGCATCTAAGCATCTGTAGCTCTGTTGACTTCAAATGGCATTCAAAGCATCAGTAGTCACACTGGAATGAGGGGCATTTTATTACCTACAGACTTCAACAATATTACTCTGAAATGCACAGTGCAAACACTGAAACAAGTTGCATTTTTTTAAAACATAACTATTCTATTCTGGGTTTATATACAAAATTCCTATGATAAACTTAATGGCTCACTACTAAGCTGCTAGCATGGTTCTTTTAAATCCATTTGGTCTATGGGTCCAACTGATAAGTAAAATGTGTCCATTGCTGCTTTCAAATACATATCTGGCAGACCTGTGAATTTGAGGAGAATAATTTTCTATTTGAAAACAGACAAAGGACAAGAAAAAATAAAATTAACCAGAGCAGAAATTAGATAATTGCACAAATTCAGCTACTAATAAGGGAATTTATTATACAGAACTTTGGCCTGCAGACATCCAAAAGTCTAAGGATACAGCACAAGTTAAACACAAAAATTATCTGTTTGCATGCAATATTTCAGTGGTGCTGATCAGAAAATACTGCTTCTGAAAAGCAGTATGAGTTAGATTTATAGTGCAGGAGAGAGATAACATAGCTGCTGAACCCATGACTCTATGGGTATGCCACTGTTTGACAGTCCTATTGTTGATTATACTCATTTTCTACTTCAGCAAGCAGCAAAATTTTATGAGATCCACCCCCATAGATGTTTGTTCCCTGACACAATCTGGTCTACAGTTACAGAAGTTGCTAAATATGACGACTGCCTGAGAAGCAAGGAGAAAACAGAAATATTATAACCAAATGTGCTAATCCTAGTGATTCCTCTTCTACCCCCCCATCCAACAATAAGGTCGATATGAGGCACTACCATTCAAATCCCACGAACTCTACAAACAGAGAAACAGAAATCAGTAAATTAAGTTAATGAGTAGAAAGACTGTTTATTTAGCTATATTTGAAGATAGCACATGGATGATATTGCTTTGTATCTTTCTCAAAACAGTAGTTAGGTTTTTGTCTGTCTAAAGCAAAGGCAAAAATGCTTCTAATTACCTAGCTGTCAAAACAGTTGCATAGGTGTAAAAGGGGACGGAACTATCCATTCTTGTTAGGACCCAAAGCTTAATACCTGTAATAATGAACATCTGATAACGTACAGAATACAAAATAATTTGGGGGGCAATTCCTTCATTCATTATTTCTGTCTATAATGTTTCTAAACAGTCTGGTCTCATCCTGTAAACAAAATTATTCTCTTCTTTTGCTGCTTTGTCCCTCACAGTAATTTAACTGAAAACAGAGCACTGTCCCCTCTGCGCTGCTTCCCCCCAGTTACTTTTGATAAATTTGAGGCATTTAACACCCCGCATCAAGCAGGTGTATTTGTCAGTGATCATTCTCCCTGCTGGATTAAATTGCATCCTTTCATTAGCAAATGTTGCCAAACAAAGCAGTACTCTGACAACTTCTCATTTCCAAGCCTATTAAAGGGTTACATCTTAGACCAATTTTACTGTTCTAGATTTAGATTGAATCTGCCTCTGTAACATTGTCCCATTCTGGGCTGATGACAAAACCTGAGCTATCCATATGCTTAATTGCACTCATAAATGAAGCTCTTAACAGTCTGTAGTAGCGATAGTGTTACAGTTGCTGTTTATGGAATTGTTCTCTAATTCCCTTTTTTGTAAACTGAAATATTTTTTCCTAGGACTTGCACACATTCTGATAGAGAATGGTATTTTTCATGAAATGTACTTGGCCTGCAAACAGCAGCAGAAGGGGAAGGGAAGGCAAATGAGAAATAATGGAATGAGGTAAAGAAAAGGTAACTGTGTACCCAGCCAGAAAGGAAATCATCCTAAGTGTGATCTCAGACGCAACCAAGCTCCACAAAAGGGGCATCAAGTTATCTGAGCACCCAAGGAAGTCATTTGGGCCCATTTGTCTTGTGGCAACCTCTTTCCAGACATACATTACCTGCCAAATTCCCTGCTAGGGCATATCCCTGCTGCCCAGCCTGGACAGCACCCGCAAGGCGGTAGGAGACAGTGCACAAACCACAAAAGAGATCCACACTACACATTGCTCTCAATATCATGTCAGCAAGAGGAGGATTCAGTTTTGTGAAGAAACATGAAGAGGCAAATGTGGTGATCTTTGTTCACAACGTGATTCCTTTAAGGTAAATTATCCACATCTGGGATAATTCAATGTGGAACTACACAAATCTACATGGATCCCAAAACTTTCAGACCACATAATTTATGTTTTCTTATATTCATTGACATGAAAATTTCTCTTGACTTGTTGCTTGCTTTTATAATCATTTCCCTGGTGTACACACGATCTGTAATATCACCTATGAAATTTCTTAAAACAGCATTTTGACTGACACTTTGAAATATCATTCCCATTTCAAATGGAACTCAAACAATTTTAAAATGGCAACAAAGGTTCAACAAATAATGAAATAAGTGATTCACTTAAGCTAAACCATTATGCCTCAGGCTAACAGAAAACAAAATCACTAACAAAATCAATCCTATTTTGGTTGGCTAGGGCAATCTTGGAAGATATTATTTCTAACTAACTAAAGTGAGCATGACTGGATGGCTTAAAACACTTTACGAAAAGTATTTTATAAACATTCATATCTGGACAAAGAATTCTAGCTCTTGAAAAGCAGTCTTAAAATCTAAATCTTCACTGAATTGTTTCATCTGATTGGAACACTGCTTTCAAAATGTGCAAAAATTAAAAAAAAAAAAAGAGAGACAAAATAGGTCTGTCTCTCTCTGCTGTATGTACTGCCCCCCTCCTCATCGCTATACCAATACAGAATTTTATCAATTTGGATGTAAATACATTCCTTACAGGTGATGATTTCTTACCGCATTAATGATTTTCGGAAGCAATATCTCTGAAACTATGTCTATGGCATATCTGATTCAGTTACATATCACACCACAAGTACCACTTGGCCAGAGGTGATCAGCCAGTACTGTTCTGCAGGTATAAACACTAATATTAACAAAATTCCACTCTTCATTATATTGCAGCACAGCTGACAGGAAGGTTATCTGATACTTGCAAACTGCTTAAAGCCCCTCACCCTGTCACTGCAACTGTGAACTGTCAAAAGGACATAATGATAGAAAGACCTTCTGTATGCTGCAGGGAAAGTATTTTAATCATTTATAAGCTAGTCAATGGGGTTTAAAAGTACTCAGACATGCATTAAAATGTGTCTGAGACAGGAGCTTGAAGTTAATTTTCAATTGATTCTGTCTAGCAAATGCTGCTTAAGTAAGAACTTCAGAGTCTTTCTCCCCCCTCCCCACCTTTTTTTCTTCCTCCTCCAGAAGGCAAAAGCTTAATTAGGAGGATATAATTCTGGTTTACATCTCGCAAGGTACGTAATTGCAACATTTCAATAATCATTTTTACATGTGTACCATACTTGAAGTAACTTAAAGAATTTAATTCCCTACAAAGAGCCGAGAATTATGTAATACAGTGCACAAGCTAGATCATAAAAGCACAAAGTATCATTGTTTCACTTAAGTCTATTTTACCTTGCAGATTTAATGCTCTTCTACTGAGAAAGAATTTAGGGAGAACCAATTTCACAATTTTAATATATGAAGAAAAAAAAAGAAATGTGACTAGAGCCTGAGAGGTTGGAATCATATTGATTTTGCTGTTTTTCAC
The DNA here is from genome assembly GCF_900496995.4 of Aquila chrysaetos chrysaetos. Lineage (NCBI taxonomy): Eukaryota > Metazoa > Chordata > Aves > Accipitriformes > Accipitridae > Aquila > Aquila chrysaetos. The sequence goes on from NC_044012.1 coordinate 10,049,181, forward strand.
AGGAGTGTAATATCAATTCTGTCTGCAATTATTTTGCATTACTAATCAGCTCATTACAAGCCAGTAAGACAATGTTAGTTTATGGTACAATACACTTGTGGTTCATTTGCCAATACCAATAAAATTTCACAATGTATCAGGTAAAATTTTTTTGTCATTTACGATACCTATAGAGGCTCATCTGCAGATCTGCTTTATTGATAGTGATTTAGCTACCAGAGACAGTAAAACCATGTTGCACATGAGGAAATACAACATTTACAAAAGAGGAAATGTCTTTTGGAATATAAATTAAGCATCTGTAAAGCAACAAGGAATATCCAGTTAAAGGTGCTTAAATTGAACAAGTATTCAACTAGTAGCCTGGTTTTAGTAGTAATGCTATGTATCTTAATTCTTGGTCCATTACATGCAAAACTCTGGCACAGACACTGGAATTGTTATCTTTAATAGAAATACCAAGATCGTTAGCAATAAAAATATGACCTATGCCACTGCAAGAGCCACGTTATAGGACCCTTCAAATCCACAAAACTTTGAGCATTACATTACAAAACTGTAAGCAGAATCTTAAGATGGTTGGACAAATTTTAAATTTCTTTGTAAACATATAATCTGTATAGTGCAGTTGAGTTTTGAAGCTTTGGGCATACTTCAAATACGCTGAAATTTTCTGTTCCTGCAGTACTATTTTCTCCATAATAAAGTATGCTATCATTTAGAATACAAAGGAGAAAGAAAAAAATGGTATATTGGGTCTTTGTTTATTTCTAGAAATCATAAAACTTATTGGAAAAAAAAGCCTTTTGAAATTTATTTCAACTAATGACAGAATATGAAATGTAAGGACAAATAGTCTACTGCACAACCCTTACTAGAAAATAAAGCTTATATATATATAATCTACTGTCCCCAAAACATCAGTTATGATTGCAGAGTCCTTTTAGCATGAAGTTTGTATGTAGAATTTTCAAGAAGAATTACTCTGAGGCATTCAAGGTTGACAGTATAACTTAACCTCAGTTCTCTTCCATGTATGTTCTTAAATACCTTCTTCAGCATGTTTTTTTTTTTTTTTCTTCAACATGTATTATTTTTTCTTCAGCATTTCTAATTTGGTTCACAGTATGCTAGCTATCTTTTGAGAAGCAATTATTCTATAATACTTCTCCTTATTGTGTACTCAGGTTTTATTTATTCCACTATACTGAGATTTGCTTTGTAAATGGTCCTCATCACTATAACACTTTGCTGTTTTCCAAATAATATATCTTCATAACAATAGTCTGAGTCAGGAAGGTGGTAATACAGAGATATACAGAGATTAAAGCAAAAAATATACACCAGACTATCCCATCTGAGGCATGTCAAGTAGGACTGCTATGTGCACTTCACTGTGAGTAGAACTATGTGTATACCAATCTCAGTTACAGTAAAGAAGATCCAGAAATACTGCTAATAATACCCAAAATGTTTCAAGCTAGATATGACCCCCAAACACACACACAAATCTGAAGAGACTGGTGATTCAGCAGTCAAGTTCCTCCTCTTTTCCAACAGCCTGCCTACCCAGCCATTTTAAAATGTCTATTCTGCACTTGAAAAGTTTTTTCCTACATTCTGAAGTAAGATAAAGTTTAATCAGACAGTACTAAGAGTTGCAAAAGCTAGACCCTGGCAAGTTTCAAATCTCTGCTGAAAGAGCAGGGACATGAACAGCTTTCAAGAAAAGGCCAAAAAGCACCTTTTTTTTTTTTTTTTAAGAAAGAAATAATCTTTTTTTCTAGCTTGGTCCTAAAAATATGTCTGCATATAAATATGTCCATTCAGCTAAAGTTTTCCAGAATGGTTCGATCTAAAGCTCATTCCCAAGCAGATGAAGACAGATATTTATCATGGGAATTATGTACAGCCTCAGTAAAGGGCATTTTTATCAGTATAGGCTGTGTATTAGGCTTGTTTGAACCAGATTAGCTGAATGTCAATAGCTTTGAACACTCACATAACTTAAGGTTTTATACTAAAATGACATTAGTTTTTTCATTCCTTCTTCCAGCTCTTATTTTCATTATTCTTACGAACACTTACTTTACTTCACCATCCTGCTTGAATGAGATGTGTAGTGAGGAACATCTTCAGTTTTCCATCAAAGTAATTTGGATGCCAAAACCATTCACCCAAGTTCAAACAAGCATCCCAACTCTTAAAAGAAGATATGAACCACAACTTTTCAATCTAGCACATTGCTATTATGGTCTTCAGACAAAACCACTAAATACAAAAGCTTAAGAATAATGTTTATCACCAGGCATTTCTTTGGAATTTCTGATCATGTACCTGCCACTATTAAGACATACTATTATTGTGCCATATAAGACTGTAACTTCATGTTTTACAATACTGTTATATATTTTAATATTGTGAGATTATCTGCTAGATATCATCCTTATTAGATATTAGGCAGTATATTTATCATACTTAAATGCTTCACAGCTACCAACCCTGAGCATATTTTTATTAATATATACAAGTGATAAAAAATACAGAGTACAGCAGAAATTCAACCGAGAACCAACATTACCATCTATTTCAGAGTTCCTAATATTTTTATCCATTGTAAAAGGTGATTTGCCCTGAAATGAAATGTTTCTCTTGGATAGTCTACCTCACAGCAGTAGCCCTTCTAAACGCTCCTTGAAAATACTTTCAGATATTATCTCACTCTTATTCCTTCTTCCTTCTTTTTTTCCCCTATTAGATTCTAGGCAGAAATATTGCTTCTTCCTTTTCTGTCCTCAGTGTCAATAGACTGCTGATGTGAAGAATTCCTGTTCTGTATATTATACCATGCAAGAGACACCCTGATGTTTTTCTAACACTGAACTTCATTCAGCACAGCAGTACTGATAGACTAGTTAAAATATCACTGCTTAACCAAGAAATGAAAGTAGGACTATGGTAACAGTTATGTTTAAACTTGTTTATGCTCAATATTCTGAGAGACAGACATATTCAACAATCAGTCTGAGGAAGCCTCATGTAATATTGTCTCATTAGCTTCCTTTTAAGCAATAGACAGCACTTTCACCTTTGCACAGAACTTAAACATTAAAAAAAAACCTGGTGCATAAAAAAAAATGCCCTTCAAAGACTATTTGCATTGTTGTGAGGGATTTAAATATTACATTTACAGTGTAAATAGATCTATTCACTAAACACACAGTTAGTAACACCTACACTTACCAACTATGCCACAAAAGATTTTTTTCCACAGTAAATGATGTATTTGTAGTTTTAACATTTTACTGACTATCTTGGACCTGATTTCTCTCACTGTCTTCTTTGCACTGTAAATCTTGGAGTACACATCTATCATTTCAAAGGCACAGGGCACACAAGTGATACACAAGAGAGTAATCCTCACTCATCTTGCCACCTAACATAAACACACCAAGACCCTGTTTGTATGATGTACCTTAGGTCTTTATATACCACCATGACAATAAAATAGTACAACAAAGACACCACAGAAACTGAATTCACTCCAGATCTATCAAAAAGTCATTTTAACTTGATCACAGTATATCAACTGGTAAGTCAAAGTTGGTCAGGTGCAATGCTAACCAGACTTCTCTGTGTAGCAACCATAAAAAATTGGTACTCTTTAGACTGGTCTATGATCACGTTACATGGTCAGAAATAATATTGTTCCATAATCAAAATAAAGACTACAGTCTAAATTCAACAAGCAAACTCCCTGGGCAGTGATATTTACCTTTGCTATAAACCTGCCTTATAGTAAAAAGGAGAAAAATTAATTTTGTGTTGAGAGGTTTCTACATGGTGATTCAATTTAAAATAAATTGTAATATCACAGTAGCTGCACCAATGTAATTCATCAGCATGGCCAGCACAGCTGGAGTCAAAAGAACAGACCATGCCTACAATGACACAGCAAAGTGCTGTCATTGAACACGTGCTTTCGTGAAAGGGTGAAATGTAGGCAAGAAAGATCAAGTTGACACTCCCCAGACATTCAGCCATACCAACCCTAAAGTCTCTTAAAAGAAACCAAATAGTCATGGGATAAGAAAATCCTCACAGGGCAGGAATAAGGTGATACGTTTTACCAGCAGGAGGAAGAGTGTTACAGCAATCTGGGCTAGTCAGCAACGTTCACAAGGAAACAGAAAAAAGGACTGGTTAGGTAGCAAAGTTCTTAAGAAGTTGGTAGGAAGTACCAAGGGTAGCACACACAGAAATTGCAGAAAGCCCTCCCAATACCTAGTGACTGTGTGATAAAATGGCAAATGAAATATAAAGTATAAGTAAATGAGGAAAAACTTTAATTTTACACTTAAAATGGGGGCTAAGTAGGAATACTAAGAAATGAGCACTTGGGGTTAAAACAGATCCATTCAGCGTTCCACAACAATGACAAAAAGATAAATCAAAGCCTTAGAAACTATAAAGAAAAAAAACCTACTAAATATCCATGTGCAGTCATACCCTGAATACTGTTTACTATTTTGTTCTCCCCTCTCCAAAAGACTATATATTTTCTAGACACACAAAAAGGTACAGAGAAGGGCAGGAAAAACTACCTAAAAGCATGGAACAGTTTCAGTGTGAGGAACAGCTATAGGTATATGTGTACATATGTGCATGTGTGTATGTGTGCACGTGTGTGCATGCACATATGTTCATATATGCACACATGCATATAGTAAAGAGTCTTCTGACTAGAAGATGGATAACTGAAGAAGGATATGACAAAGATCTATGAAACTGTACCTAGTCTGAAGAAGCAATGATCATGAAAATGTCCGTGCAAATGAAAGACTAGTGGCGACAGAAAAAATTTGCTATGTTCAGCATTAACAAAAATATTTAACTTCTTCACACAATGTACCGTTAAGTGGCACATTCTGCTCCTAGATTCTAGAAATGCTAAAAAAAAAAATAATTCCAAAATCCATTAAATTAGCAGAAGATAAATCTGTCAAAGGCCGTTATGCGCGCGCACACACAGAGAGTAAATCTAGTGCAGAAAGTCTCTAAGTCACAACACAAGACGGTCTGGAAGACCATTCTGGGGAATTATCACTACATCTCTATCCTACTCTTCCACAAGTATCCATTGTAAGAGGGCAGGAGGCTTTTGGTATAACCCATAGCTGCAAGGCTAGAAATTTAACCAGTTTCCCAAGTTCATATCCAGACAACCATTATTGTTTCAACCTTAATACATTGTGTTATAATTCAAGAAAACCACTTCATACAGTTAAACATGGTTTCACATTCCATATTCTGTTTCTATTTACAATTCATATGTTCATATATCTGTGCGGGCAGGGCAGCCCACTTCTTACCCAAATAAAGCAGAAAAATGGAAGGTCTAAAGCAATTAGTCAAGCTACACTGCCAGTACTTAAATGAACCATCTGTTCAAAGGTATATAAGACCAGAGTGGTTTTGGCCATAAGGCAGCTCTCTCATTTCTGCAATATCTATCCATGATTCGGCAATATACATCCTTGGTTTGGAAAGGTTATGTATGTTGCTGTTCTGTAATTAAACATAAAAAGGGCACTAACGTCATCCTCTTATGTCACACAAAAAGTGCAATTCTGTCATACGTTGCCTTTGGTTTGTGGGGATCTTGTTTTTGGCAGAGTGACAATGTACATGAACGCTTAAAACAGTGTGGGAAAAACCACTCAAACAAAACTCCAGAACGCATTGTGCAAACCGTCATGTAAAAATTAAGGTCAAGGCAATAGACTTAACAGTATTTCACCATGGCACAATGAAATTCTTCTTGCATAAAGAAGTTTGACCCTGTCTTACTGCTCAACTACAGCTTTTATTTTGGACGGAAAAGGGAAACAAAGGGTAGGAGATTGCTTTTTTTGTCTTCTCAAAAAACAGATCTAAAGCATGACTACCTCCAGCATCCAATTCTAGAAGTATTTTATTAGTACATCACTGACATTTATATATGCCAAGACTGAACATGCTTATTATGACTGTTTATTAGACAAAAGGCTACTAGTAGAATGATAATTAATCAGTTGGCATTGATTGAAATTCTTGATGAAATGAAGCATGAGCTGTTGAAAAAATAATTGAATGTAATCATAAAATCCATGAATCATCCATAGAAAGCACATTTATTAAACCAGAATTCATAACTAAGATATTTTGTCTAGCTGTTTTTCTACTCTTTGGATTCTCTCCTGTTGAATAAAAAAGCCAGATGTTCCTACAGCAAATCTGAAAAGAACTGACATCAGTTAAATATCCCATGCAACAGCAGAATATGAGTTTTGATGTGACCTCTTAACAAATTCAAAGATCTTTCATAAAGCACAAAATTAAAGCCTGGTATTTGACATGATAGTTCAGGAAAAGTGAAACACTTTTGTTAAAAAAAAAAACCCAAATTAGTAAAACTATAGTAGTTTTCAAAAGAAGGGACCAAAATAAGTTTTCATTCTACTATAACTGAAAAATTTAAAATTAACTCAGGATACATCTAGCTATTCTTTCTCAGTACCATTTTCTGATGGAAGAAATACATAATGCAATGTCACAATTTCAAAACCATTGACAGAATTATCCTTTTGTACACAGAAATTAAGTTGCTGGTGTTTTGGGTTTTTTATTAAATCTGTCATTAACTAAACACTGATTCAGCCAAGATGACTAAGGCTCCCAGTATTAAAAACTGCAGACCATATTAACATGAAACAGATATTTAAGAATTGGGATTGAGTTCAAAGGTAACCTCATTTTCTGAAGATTACAATCAACTAATTTTATATAAATTCTGCTTTTAGATGTCCTGAGTAATGACCAGTGCAATCATTATGTGAATTGAATTAATTCCCCCTTACACTGATTGATATTCAAGTAAACATGAGCTTTGCCCTGACAGAAGCTAAAGTATTTGTATTACAGGCAAAATTGTAACCAATTAATACTAAATGTTAGATAAAACAAAAATACAGCTTTAATCATGTAAATTTATATTAAGCAAACTAAAAAGCTAATTAGATAGAATTTCAATAAGAATTTTTGTTTCTGCTCACTATCTAAAATTAAAGTCTAAAAAAACAAATACCCAGTTTAAATGTGTCATTAATACCATGAAGATGTGAACAAACATACAAGGTACTGATTTATCTGTTAAATCACAGAAACCTGTATCAGAATAGTTGAAGTACACAAATATTTCTGTTGCAGTGGATCATGTGTATTAGAAAATCTTACTTATAACCTTCTTTTAACATCCACAGAGAGCAGAGAGTAGTTTAGCAAGTCATAAGAACTGTTCTTTCTTCAAACAGCACGTAGTTGCAACGTGAAATTGCAGGTGGGACTAACAGGTAAGCAATGACTAAAAACATTTTTCCATTTCTACATGACATTTCTTCTGGATGAAGAAATATCTTCTTTATGCAACCCTAGCACCCACGTTCACTACAGCTAGTGCTACAAATTCCTTAATTGGTATCACTTATTCCTGGCTAACCCAAACAGGAAGGCTAAATTATGCAGCATAACCTCTGAACTCTACAAGCACTATTTTAGCATCCATCTGGCAATGCAGAGTAATGACCTAGTTCTGCCGCAAAAAAAACCTTTGCAAAAGTCCCTATGAAAAATAATATGGTCACTCTAAATGCTAGTTGAATAAGTGGGAAGGAGGGAAAGAACACATTGTGCAAAAATTTCTGCAGCATGTGATTCCACAGTCACCACCATCCTCTTTGATATAGGGTATCAGCATTGCTCTAAAAGCATTCTTCAAGGATGTATCAAAGAATATGACCAGGAGCAAGATAAACTGGTTGTACTATCAGACTTTCAGCCTCCATTTTCTTCCCAGTACTGTTTTCCTCTGTCAGAAGTACTTATTAAAAAAGTCCTGAGGTTACAAGTTACAAAGGAAACAAAAGAGCATGGGGCAGGTTTTAATTATTACATTAAATACAAAAACCACCACAATAAATTCATTTAAAATACAGCTGAACTCTACAGACATAAAATAGAAAAAAAACTTAAAGTGTCAGTAAATCAACTAAAGAAAAGCTTTTAAAGAAAAATCTGGGGTTTTTTTACATTATGCTTATGTTGCTCAGCTGGATACCCTCTTGCATGCCCTCTCTATTCTTATGTATGTATAAAGCTTTAAACAGACAAATATTACCATCGTGATATTATTTTAATAGGTTACTCAAGAATATCTAAATTAATACCTAAGATGTGACACCCACAGAACTTTACAACTCAGTTGTTAATTTTTGTTGACGTGGATTTTCAATCCCTACAACTTTCTCACTCAAGAAAGAGTGAGTACATTGAACTCAAAGATCTGATTTAAGGCAGACTTGAGGGGAAACTACTGCTTTTGTGCCATTACAAAAACAGCTACAATGGCAGCAGAAAGAGTACTGCAGCTGCTGAAATTTTGCTGTCATTTTGTTATTTAGACATTTCTCTCAGCAGAATGATATGACAGAGTGACTATTGCCATCATTGATAGAGCATCTACAGTAAGAAGATAGTACAAGATGAGCATAGGCTCAGCCTGCATATTACAGATAAAGACAATACAAATGCAAGCTCTAAGAATAACCTCTTGCAGAATTTTATCAAATAGACTTTGTTTCTATGCATTATTTATCCACATCTACATTTCAGCAAAAATGGCCTCACTCAAATTAATTGACACTTTCCTATGGATATTTGTTAGAAATCAGTATTACACATAGCCTGGTTTATGTTCTATTGTAGGTCTGTGTCATCACAGGTATCCAATAATTGTAAGTAAGTGGAGTTATTTAAGGTAAATAAATAGCAAATAAAGACTTCATTCGTTTGTTTAAATCATCAGTGTTGGGGGTTTTTTTGCAGAAGTCCGAGTAACTAATGTACAGCTTTTTTTGGTTCTTTCTCTGCGATTATTTCTGAACCAGCGCATTTATTTAAGATGGAGTGTTCCACAATGTTAAAAAACAAAATGAGATAATTCAGAAATTAAAAATTTAACTCGTGGAAGATGCTGCTATAACTAGAAGCCATGAGGATTTAATGAAAGTCCTCATAAAGTTCTTTTAGTATGACAACAGCAATTATTCCTTTCCTTCCTCATCAGTGATCTCCCCTTTACTTCCACATTCTGTGTATTAAATAAAGCAGCCCAGTCTTGTAAGCAGGCAGGAAAAAATCCTTACAGGCAACCTCATCGCAGCCTTAATGGTCCCTGTGAAACTCCATTGCTTAGCCCCTCTCACGTTCCCTTCCTGCCCCACCACAGGCAAAAGATTAATGGCTTTTTTCCCCATGCTTTGAGTTTATTCAAGCAAGACAAATGATGAAGCTGCAAAGTGATTTATTCCAATTTCTGACCAACTATACCTGATGTCCCTCCAGAAAAAAGCCTCAGCAATGTCCAACATTGCTCAGTTGTTTGGTTGAGCACATTTGTTTGTCTCTGGTTGCGTAGCAGGGGAAAGGAGGCAGCACTGATGGGGTTTAAGGAATAGTTCTTGTAAAATTAGAACTCCTAAGCATCAAATTAAGGACAGACATAAGTAAAAAAATAAATCCATATTTACAGCTTTTGAAGAACCCATATTAGAATGAAATTATTAAATCATATATGACTTATGTTCATGACTATATTCTGATTTCATACACTGCCACTGTGTTTTACCCTAGATACTGCAGTTGCCTTATGCTTTGCTAGGAAGAGTGAGGAAATCTCTGTGGATATTGCTGCTTAGCTTACCATGTAAGGTACAGCAGCACCGGAGGAAAGCAGGGAGCAAGTACTCCTGTGGGTACGGAACAGACAGAGCACAGACGATTATGGGAAGACAAAAGCTGGAACAGGAGAAACAGAGGAGCTGCACCCTGTGCTAAGCAGAGCAAAGAGAGGAAGCTCAAAACAGAAGGAGGAAGGGATTTTATTTGCTGCAAGCTATATCAGTAGCATGTATGTAACCTTTAACTGTAAGACACAAATGTTAGATACATTTTGTGTGTGCACATGGTTTCACAATAGTATCACAAGTGGGTTAATTTAAGGAAAACATTATGGAGTTTTAAAGGTTTAAGAACACATTGGTAGGAGATGACTACCACACAATGACTCTTCATAACGCCTGCACGTGTCAAAATACTCTGCATTTATTTCAAGTGTGCCCCTCCCTAAAGGCAGCAAACATGCTGCCTTTACTTATCTTACTGCTTTTCCCCTCCTTTCCTGCTCAACTTTTCTATACCCTCCCACAACTGGCCTTCCAGTATACAGCATCATTTTTTCCCCCTCGCATTTCCTCAGGCTGCTCTAAAATGGTGCAACATACACGGTGCAGGATGAGGTGCAGCTCTCGTTACGTTATTTCCAGCCTGACGATGGACATCTGGAACTGAATGGATCTGCTGTAACATCATACAATGCTTTCTGGTCCCAGTACCAGAAAGCCTTATGCATTTCTCTCCAAATAAGAAGACAAATTCCTACTGTGTGATTCCAGCACATGAAGGCTAGCAGTCCTAGCCTAGCCCCCTCTGCTTTCACATCAACCTGAACTGTATTGTAACACTGCATCTTCCACACAGAGCAAATATGACCCAAATGCAGTTTCCATTTTTACACTTCTAAAAGGAATGAATGTCATGATAAATACTGCATATATCTCACCATCAACAGTAGCAAATACAAGCTGTGCTACTTGTGTTTCAAATGGTATCTACACATAGCAGGAGATCAAACAGTAGGAAAGGATGTTTTTCTTTCCTGTTTTGAGAGATCAAAATGGCACGTAACATTGTCCAACTGCAAAAAATATCATCCTGTGTTTTCTGGAGTGCATCCTGTAGCACTTGCTCTGAAATAGCTCTCAGCTGCTTACAGGATGCTATGCCCAAATACAAAAAACAAGGGCTTCTGCCTCTGATGGTTATGAATGTAGCCTTAGTAAGGTTTGTCTACCGTATAATCTTCCCATAGCTGATTTGCTGTACAATCATTCTAGGTAACAAAGGAAGTCCTGACTCCATGCTTACAGCAGCTGAGAAAGCTGCTGCCTCCTAGATAAGGGTATGCCCTCTAGGTGAAGTGGAGGAATTCTGCCTCAAACCAGTATCGAGGTCCTACTGACAAAATAAAGGAATCCTCACTGTTGCTGAAGATTATCTGCCCTCTACTTAGCTCAAGTAAGGATCATATTTAAAAGTTTAAAAAAAAGCAGGGGGACAAAGCAGCAGCCCCTGCATTCAGCAGTGATTGTGCATAATAATATTCTAATTCAAGCAAGGGCAAAAGATAGTATGATGCTAACCTTAGCAATATCAATGTGGTTACTACTGTTTCTCCTTTTTATTTTGAATGACAAAAATGGAAAATCATTGTCTTACAACCAATGAACTCCAAATCAGAAAAATAAAAAATTACACGCTCAATACTATTCATTCAGTTATGCATTTGTCTCAAAAAGCAGAGAATTTATTACCAACAATGGCAGATCAGATCATGAAAATAAAAGGCCTAATTTTGAACTTGTTCTCTTTATAAATATATTGCAAGAGGATAACTTTCTTGTATATTTTCCAGTGGTAGCAGTGCTGCTCCCAGCAAAGCAATGAAAGCTGCAGTATTAAGCTTGCTGCTTACTCATCAATTTTCATGTGAAAGTCTCATTGGCAAGTGGCCCAGTCACAGAGAAGATGCTATTGTAATTAATACTTCTATACCCAAAACAATGTTGACTATTTAATTATTAAAGTACTTCTTTCTATCTAGATATTTTCAACTAGTGGGCCTGACAGAACTGAGGGAACTCTTCTGTGCACACGTTTGCTCAAAGAAAGGTTGTTCACTGTCAAATAACTTCAATTTGAACATTTTAAGCTGGCTGTATCCTTAAATACAAATTCATAGTTCCTTTGCCAATAAGAAGCTGATATGAAGCACTGACTTGTTATCAAGCAATGAGAAAGTTGAAGTCCTGCATCTAGTTCCCAATTTCAGTCATATTTTCTCTCACATTGCATTTTTCATTCCCCAGTTAAGTGAAGCAAACAATATTGAGAGCATTCACGAATGTTTGGACAACTATTTCTGTTCTTGAAAATAGATACTTGTTTTTGCCTGACTACCCTGTGTGTTTTGGTGATAGCAGGAGAAAAGAGAATTAAATGCACAAGTAAACTATTAATAGCCAAAAGATTTTGCTTTCAGTGCTTTGTGTACCTGCCAGGTAATTTTCAAGCCAGGATCCATGCATGTAAAACAGCATGGAAAAGGAAATTTAAGTGTCTGAAGGTTCCTTAAACTTACTTATCTCCTGCCACCTGTCTAACTGACAGAAGGTCCTTCTCCCATTCCAGATGGGATTAAAAGGCCCCTGACTTGCACAGAACCCTCTTGCTGTATAGAATAGGATATGCAGTCAGGGACCGAAAGCAATCTCCCATAACAATTTAGCTCTGTGGCAAAAAATCAAGGTAGGATGCCTGTGTAATATCGAGAATCTTATGCCTTCAGTGCATTCAAGTATCAAATTAGTTCAGCCTTTAAAGGTAGTGGTCACTGTCACAGTGAAACTGGTGAACAGGTTCAGCAAATGAAGTTGTTCTAATGCAAATAATTCAACCAACTGGCTACTTCTTTACAAGAAAATATGTCATTTTAGCAAATGCCACTATTACCACAGTGCCTCATCTATCCTAATACTAATCTAGAAGCGACTCCTCATTTCAGGTCTCTCTGGATTGAGAAATACCAGTCACTATCTCAGCTTCTGAACCATTTAGGTGGTTTTTTAGCTATAGCTAACCAATGTCCAAGGATCACAGCATTTTAACGATCCTTACTCAGTTTTGATGCAATGATAACCAGAGTATGAAATAAAAAGATCTAGACGCTCTTATTAGCACATATATTATACTTACTACATTTGCAAAGGACTTAAACTTATCTAAAACTGTCAACTTCTGGTTTTTGTGTCATTGTGTATTCTGCTGCACAAGACCATATACAGTTCAGCAGCGTCAGACACGCAACATCAATTCTAAATAAACAGGAGGTCACAAAGCTCACATTCTCAAAGCTATTATAGAAATTGCAGGCTTCATCCAATCTCAAATCCCAGCGCTCACTTAAAAGCTCTAACCATATAATTAAATGTAGGTCAGCTTAGAAGTGGACAATTCTTTTCAGGCTTTATACAACACTCTTCAGTAAAGCCTTCAGCAATTCTGTTCTTTTATCTTGGAGGGCTGACAGATCGTTGTCAAAACCAGGGTCTTCCTGGTAAAAAGTTTTAACGCAGAGAAAAAGGTACAACAGTGTAGGAGGAGATGCTTAAAAGAGAATAAATCTCTAGCTTGCTTTCTTCAAAGCTAGAATTCTTCCCTTGTCTGAGACATACTGAGGACAAGTTTAACCTAGGGTAACTCTTCTGTAGTCTAATGGCCTTACACCAATGCGTATTTTGACCCAAACTGTCTGAGACATGCTTGGAAAAATAACCTTCTATTTTCCTCATGGTCCTGCTGCACAGGGGGAAATCTTTCTTGTCACTCCCTGTAGCTCTTACATCTTCAGTTTTGTCTAGAAATTCTCCCCTGGCTTTCTTCACCCCTACTAGCCATTCTTCATAAGAGCAGGCCAGATTAGATTGTCCTTTGCTCCAGTGGATTTTACTCAGATATATACTACTGTAAATGTTAGAAGAACCTGGTCTTGATTTTTGGAGTCCTGCTATGGTTTCTTTTCTAATCAGAACAGAGAGAGACTATCATAATAAATCAACTTCTCGACTTGAGGCAGGTATGCTTGGACAGGTTTTCCAATTTTACTGTGGTTTTAAAGCTAAGTAACACAAAATCTACTCAAATTATTTTTCTTAAAGAAAAACTCTTTGTGGGACATGAAGGCATATTGGAGACTGGAAAAGCAAAGGAGAACAATGAAACCCTAACATACAGGTAGAAGAAGCCTACACAGGAAAGGAAATATTGTCATGTAGCTTTACAAAGCATAAACCAGCTTGTTTCTCAGCTCAAGCTATATTCTTTTTCAACTTACATCTGTTCTAATCTCATCGGAACTTGGCTCACTAAGGCTTTTGTTCACTTAGCAGAACTAAATCTACTCTATAGAATAAATGGAATCATATTCATTTGCCCTATTTCTACATATGAATTGAAGTATGTTTAATACTTTTAGTCATTATACTATTCTTGAAATTGTTTCAGTGTGAAAAGAATATATTCATTTAAATTCCCCTTTTTTTCTTATCTTTCAAAGAAAAAAAAGCCATGTGTTCTTAGTGTTAACTATTCACAGATATTCATTATCAATCTATTCTAGAAGACATCTACACATCTTAATCTTTTGTTGTGAAATCAATTCATAATTTAATTACTGAAGATTAAAGACTGCCTAATCTAGCTGTAATTTTTTTCAGTCAGTGTAAAAACCAGTGATACACTGCACCATTAAATAAGAAAATCCAAATCACGGCAATAACTAAGAAACATCATTCAAACCAAAACAACAAAAAACATTTAAATGGACCCCTAAAAACCTCATATTTAGACAATTTTTCTACTTTAGATGTTTTATCACTATGCAGTATGAAAAAGCATCTTCTACCCAGTTTAGCATTCAGCTAATTACCATGTCAAGAAAAAAAAAAAAAAAAAAAAAAAATCAACACACCCAAACCACCAAGGTCCTTTGTACTGGACAATTTTCATTTCCACAAGGAATTCTCACGTAATGGCATTCTTCAAGACATTTAGGGCCAGCAGATTATTCAAGATAAATGAGCTATAACCAAGAAAAGAATCCGGGTTTAAGCACTTGTTTCTCACCCTCCCTTTGCTCCGTCACTTATGTTTTTGCAGGACATGGCTCTCCTTCCCCAACACTAATAATACTGCAGTAAAATTTTCTGCTCTGGATCTAGGGTTATTATAGTGATTAATCCACATTATTTCTGTGTTACTCTATAAACAGATTCTAAACTATATTTTCTATGTATATTGGCACGATGCAAACCTCTGACATCATCACTTAGATGATTTAATACAGATTCAAAAAAACTGCAGCTTAATTTTTTGATTCTTGATATGTGTCTCTTATTCATGCAAACATATAAAACTTAAGGAAAAAATTGAGTTTTCCACATTTCCGTTCAGGACTTTTCAGGAAGACATGCCTACAAACTTGTATAGGTATACATGCATCATCTACCTCATTCTCAGAGTAGCCTGACAATCTGGATCCATCCATATATAAATCTGCCCAGCGGGTGCTCCTTTCCACAGTATTCTGGGCATCAAGCTATCACCCTGCAAATATGAGCACTCAAAATCCAGCATCACAGTACACAACTGAGAGGGGTGAAAATTTTATCCTGCCACTGTAGCAAGTTTTGACAACTTTTATTATTTTAGAGTCAGATTCCATCTCCCTCCCTCATCTTTTTTTCATATTAATATCAAAATACAATATGGAGCTTTCAGCCATTATGAACTTAGGTACAGCAAGATGTATTGTACAACCTGCACCATGAGTAAGATACCTGAATTGACACATCATGGCTTCAGTCTCCGATAGAATGCTGAGACATTTGATACTGGTCTTGAACAATGCCTTCTGCTAGCCTCAGAGGAAGAGATCAATTGCTGGCTCTTCACAAGTTAAAACCTTTTACACCTCACCTCTCCAGCGTCCTGAAGACACAGCTAACATTCTGCTGTCTACCACATCATCCCTTTCCGTCCCTCCTTTCCTCAATCACATGTTGAATTGAAAGGATTAAGCTCTCATTTACTTGATTCTCAACTGGAGAGAAGGTGCTTTCTTCGACACCTAGAATTGTACATAATTCAGATCATAATTCTGAGCAGCCCTTTCTGATAAAAAAAAGTGCATGAATATTGACATGAAAGACATCTTGTATGCTGAGTTCCAATTCTCATTCTTGAATACACTCCCACTTGTATGAGTGGATGAGAACAGGTCTGCCAAACTGAAGCTGGAACTGAAACCATTCAGTCCAGTCCAAAGTGAAATACACAATTATTTATGCTGTTACACAACAAATATTTAAATAGAGGAATACAGGTCAAAAGTACTAATGCTGAACCAATGCAAAACAATTCTGTTTACTCCTCCACCACAAATGATTAATATAACTTTATGAATAGGTATATTACCTATATGCTCAGCAAGCCTACCTGTGCACAAGTCTTCAAGAAAGCTAGGTCCTCTTCTAATAAAGCAATGAAAAAAATTAAAACCATCACCCATTTCTTCAAAGTTATTATTGCCACAGGAACATAAATTATGAAAAACTTCCCAATGCTGTTTGTAAATACTGAACTTGAATCTCAAAGTTAGGCACTAATCCATGGAAACAGATCAACGCGGCACAGAAATACTTGTGACATATGCAAACATCATGCAAGTAGCATATGTCTTCTCAACTGATGTAACATGATTCGCAGACTTACAAGAAAAAGCCTTCTCATATGATGAATATGGGTAACAATTTAAAATATTTGTTATATTATTACTCACATGCTTTCAATTCTACACTTAAAAGGCCATAGGTACACGTGGAAAAGCTCTGAACACTGAGTATTTGTGAATCTAAGTTAGCTGAAAGCTGGGTAACCAGCAAGCCAGAGGTAATGGTGGATATAAATCTTACTTCTGATCCCCAGAGAATTAATACTGAGGAATGCATATTACTAAGACTTGATAATTTGGGGATTTCTTCTTTTCTTTTTTTTTTTGTCCTTCACTATACTTCATCAAATATCTTTGGATAAAGACATATTCTTCATGTCAGAATTTAAAATCTTTATTTTAGCATAGAGCTGAAATTATCAGAAGGGCAATAAATTAAAGTCTTAGATTTTTAAAACCAGAAGGGAAAACCTTAACCTGAACATTCAGTAGTCAGATACACAGCTCTTCTTGCCTCCATCTCCTTTTTTTTTTTTTTTTTTTTTTTTTAAGACAGAACAGAATCTACTACAGTCTGTCATGTCTTATCTATTTACTGAATAGTGTTTGTCTCCTTAGGCTCATCCCTTTGGCATTCTCCTTGGGACACACTACATCTGACAAGAAGATAGAAACCTCATTAGTAAAACATTTCAATTTGTGGAAACAAAAAGTCAGATGCATAGAAACACAAACATGAGTTGTATGTCTGTATTCTAGCAGCCAAGTAAGCTTCAAGGAAATCTCTGAACCAGAGTAACAAAGGTAAATGAAAATTAGAAAATGGATTCAGTAACAATTTTTTTTTTTTTTTTTTTCCAGAACTCTAAAGATACTGTTCAAAGACGAAGCAGCTTTTTTATTTAAACTATTGAAATCTTGCATGTGACAACTCTGTTCCCAAGTCTGGCCTTCATGGCTGAGTGCAGTTATGTTTTCCTCTGACTGTTGCTATCACTTACTCCCTTGGAATCTTCTAAAAACTATTGGGAACTTGATGATATTAGGAAACTGGTTTAGCATTAAGCGTTAACAGTAGAAAAATTAAATTATGATTAGGTGAATGTAAACAAATCATAAACTTCACTCCAGCGTTAGCTGGTGTCTGCCTGCCAATTTGCAATCAATTTTTAAGTAGTCTCAGTGGGCCTTTTACAAGGCACTACAATTTTCCTAATATACGCATAGTGTAGGCTGTATGCCTGAGCCTGCTAGACAGTGCTTGCTTCACTTTCAAGAAGTTCCAAATTTTTTTACTGCTAACAAATATTTGAAAGTGAATTATGAAAGCATTCCCAGATCCCACTGTATCTCCATCAAGGTAGCATCAAAGCCAGCAACAAACCAAGAGAAATAGGTGGTTGTAGGTTCTCCTAGCAGAAGGGTATTATGCAATCCCTTCACATGGACTCAATTTCAGTGGGACATGAGGTGCATTAAAAATGTCTGATTAAATCTTCAATCCTCAAAAAATAAGGAACAGAATTTTAATACTGTACAAACCAAGGAGTGATTTATATTATACATACGTGCTACAAATATAGTGGGTGCCACCTGCATTATTTGTATACTACTTCATATATATGCGCTCTCATCTTAAAAGCTTGAGATTGGTGCATCAAAGGGGAAACATCTTATATCACTGTATTGGGTCTGCATGGCAAGGTTTTGGTAGTGGGGGAGCTACAGCGGTGGATTCTGTGAGAAGCTGCTAGAAGCTTCCCCTATGTCCGACAGAGCCAATGCCAGACCCGCTGCTGACCAAAGCCAAGCGCATCAGCGATGGTGGTAGCACCTCTGGGATAACAGATTTAAGAAAGGAAAAAAAAGTTGCTGAGCAACAGAAACTGCAGCCGGAGAGAGGAGTGAGAAGATGTGAGAGAAACAACCCTGCAGAGCCCCAGGTCAGCGAAGAAGGAGGGGAGGAGGTGCTCCAGGCATCGGAGCAGAGATTCCCCTGCAGCCTGTGAGGAAGACCATGGCGAGGCAGGCTGTCCCCCTGCAGCCCAGGGAGTTCCACGGTGGAGCAGATCTCCACCTGCAGTCCGGGGAGGACCCCACGCCAGAGCAGGGGGATGCCCAAAGGAGGCTGTGACCCCGTGGGAAGCCCGTGCTGGAGCAGGCTCCTGGCAGGACCTGTGGCCCTGTGGAGAGAGGAGCCCACGCTGGAGCAGGTTTGCCGGCAGGACTCGTGACCCCGTGGAAGGGACCCACACTGGAGCAGTTCGTGAAGAACTGCAGCCCATGGCAAGGACCCACGTTGCAGAAGTTCATTAAGAACTGTCTCCCGTGGGAGGGACCCCACGGTGGAGCAGGGGAAGAGTGAGGAGTCCTCCCTCTGAGGAGGAAGGAGCAGCAGAGACAACGTGTGATGAACTGACCCCAACCCCCATTCCCCGTCCCCCTGCGCCACTGGGGATGGGGAGGTAGAGAATTTGCGAGTGAAGCTATGCCCGGGAAGAAGGGAGGGGTGGGGGGAAGGTGTTTTAACATTTGGGTTTATTTCTCATTATCCTACTCTGATTTGACGGGTAACAAATTAAACTAATTTTCCCCAAGTCAAGTCTGTTTTGCCTGTGACGGTAATTGGTGAGTGATCTCTCCCTGTCCTTATCTCGACCCACAAGCCTTTCGTTGTATTTTCTCTCCCCTGTCCAACTGAGGACAGGGAGCAATAGAGAGGTTGTGTGGTGCTTAGTTGCTGGCTGGTGTCAAATCACAACAATTACATATATCCTAACTTTTATATTCAATTAGCTTGAATTTTCTTAGGGAATGACCAATTATTCTTTCTCTGAGGACAATCGAAGGCTATCAGCAGAGCAGGGCAATAATAACATGGGACAGATAGAGCAAGTGGGTAGCCTGTAGCAGAAGTGGAAACTGCCCCTCATGGAAGCCTCTCAGGAAAGGCAAGAGAGAACTACAGTGATTTAGTGGACCAAAATAACTGCACTGGAAGAAAGGATCCATTCTAAAAGGACACAAAGGTGGGAAGATGATTTACGTATGAATCTTACTTTAATCTGTTTCAATAGTTCTTTGAAAACTTTCTGTGGTCTACTTCCATTTCTCTTGCTTAGAACACATTTTGGTAGTTTCTGTTTCTCAACATCAAGGAAAAAAATTCTACAATTCTACCTCAAAGTTCTGGTAAATTTGGGGTTCAGTCATCACAGGGAAGAACTTAATTTATTCCCAAGTGTTTTTATAAATAAGAATAGCTACTATGAAGACAATTAACTCTATCCCAGTCGAAACCAGGACACCAAGCTAAAATAAGCACAAGATGCACTTAGAAAAGAGTTCAATAAAATGGGCTTCATATTCAGTTCTGCAGGAGTCTATTGATCATTACCAATAAATGACCATTAACAGAGTCTCCAATTAATTCTCCTATCCAGCAAAAGAAAGTGTTCTTGCAAGTGAAGAAATCCCCTGTACCACTTTGAAGAGCAAAGCACAGAAGTCTAGCTACAAATTGTATCACACAGTGTTTGAATGAGGAAGAAAAGGAAAATACCTGATCTCCAACAGAGAGGAATTTCCATTTTTATTAAAAAATGATTCACCAAATAGTCTGTTACAAGTGTTAATACACCCCAGTATGGCCAGTAATAAAATTACTGCTACAGAGCAGAGAACAACAACAACAAAAAATTTTAAATAACCAGCTATGTATAATCAAAATAAAATTATCAGAAATTAAGATTTTTTTTTTCCAAACTATTGAAAAAATACTTGTTTTAAAAAATCAAACTAAAGGCTCCATTCAGCAGCCTGCAATATTACTGAGGTTTCTGCTTAAATAATGTCTGGGACAGGACTATGGATGCCACCCCCTGAGAGCTTTAAAAAGCCCACCAAATAATCCTGCACAACTCTCATGCACTTAACATTATTCCAGATGTATATTGCCATGGCCAACCTGAACTCTATTCTGTATTTATGAAGTGTCAGTCAGTGCTACAAATCAAAAACTTCAGTAAATACTGCTATCCAGCAGACCCTTCCCAGCACAAAACAACACAGAAATTTAATATAAAGGATCAAAATAGAAAATTAATACTACTGAATAGTATTGCACACTCCAAATAATTCATCTTTAACGCTACGCATTCACCTTATGTTACCTAGGACAGTGATAAAGATTGGAGAGTAAAGAAAACCACCACTGTTTTATTTCTGATTTTAAAGATAAGTTTAATTGAATATTCAGGATAAGAGAAACACTAAAAATGGAACAACCTTCAGTATTTGGTGTTAAGTACTGAGTTTGTCACTTAATATTACTTATCATTCTTGTTTCCTGGTCTAATACCAGCATGACTGACATTTTTCCATTTCCATAACATCAAGTCTGTAATGCTTAAAATGTCTTGTGAAATACAACACTCAACACTTTCAACTTCAAAGTTATCAGCATAAAGGGAAAATAACGCCTCTGTCATCAGTAACCTTGTATGTCATACAAGGGTAAAACATCCAATGTTCTTCATTTTTTCCACCTGTTTGATAAATTAAAAATTGTAGGCACTGATCATCAGTTTTCCAAAAGTATCTCTCTCATCTCTATTAACTGGCTTAAGTGTGGGAACAAGTTTTAGAAATTTGTATACTGCAAACAAACCTGTTACCAACTGGATCCACTCTGACATCTTTTGCTGCTGGATGATGCAACTCTGCTTTTATTCATGCCATGTTCCTCCCACAGGAACCCTGTTCTTCACTAACATATCACCAGTTGTTAAGCTGAAAGCCCATTTTCACCCTCCAGAGTCTGGACTTTAGCAACTATTCCCAAAAGCAGAGACCTACAGACCAGTCCTCCTCCCATCAGTCCAGTGTTTGCTCCTTGAACTGCTGTCAGTAAATTGTTCAACTTGAGTTTTCTGGTTTATGCTTCAACTATTTGGTTGAATACACTGAGATATAACACAGAAAATACACAAGACTGACTGGCATCACTCATTTTTTTCGTAGCGTAATAATAAGGTTCCTTTGGAAACTAATAAACAACTTCACCTACTTTTCCCTGGAAAAAGAACAAGAGTGCCATCCCTGTTAAAAGGCTGCTTTCCTATACCTCATCAATCTGCTGTAAGTGGTTTATGGTGCATTTTCCCTCACCTTATCTCAAGCAGCCTGAAGTAAGCATCTTGTTGGAGGATGCAGATAGCCAAGGCAATAGGAGGAGAAAAAAAAATAATAAAAAGAAAATGAAAAGAAAAAGATTATTTTCTGCCCCAAAAATTCTCATTTAACCTTCATACAGAGGGAAAAGCTTGTTGAGGGCTACTGTAGCAGTCTGTTTCACATCCAGCAGCTTATCCTGTAAAACAGCCATGAGCCTGCAGACTGAAAATTTGGTCTCTTGCATGCAAATAGGATTTGGTCCTGAGCCGGCCTGAGTACACTGAACTCCTGGAGACTTCAAATTACAAGTGAAATCAGTCTTTTTTTTTTTTTTTTTTTTTTTTTAATATATATAGTGCTCCTTAAGGCCTGTTTTCTTGCTAACTCATTTTCACATGAATTCCACTTGTCTGCAATACTGTTTGTCTTTCAACATCAAATCAGCTGTCTAACCACCTGATACCAGATAACTGCTCCTAAATCTGTTTCAAAACTTTTTTAAATGGGATGGCAAGCATTTAGAAACTGAAAAGCCTAATAACCATCTCTTCCTTTGAGTCTACAATCACCTGTGAACATCCTCCATCTCTATTCCTCCCTGTGTATCTCAAAATCTGCCATCTGTTTCAGAGTAGAAAATTACATAAAGGAAGGAAGTCTCATGCAGCTTACAACATGACTGATATGATTCCTTCTCCTCATTCCCCTTCCACCAAGTGAGTGTAGCTGGGTGGGTGTTTTAAAGCTACAAATGTATCAGGAAAAATAATAAGCTAATGCTGTTCATACATGTTGACTACAACTACTTTCACATCAAAGTTTTATTTCTGTCTAACAAAAGAAGTTGAACAAACATCCCTAGCAAAAGCATCTTCTCAGAATCTACCTCTGAATACCTGAATGTTGCATTATAAAACCTTTATTGCACAGTGATCTCAGTGACACCAATGACTAATTGCCACAGAGATGAAAGAATATAAAGTGACACTGTTCATTTCAGCATACCAAAAAATGCATTTTCGGAAAATTGGTAGGAAAAGGTGCACCTTGAAATATCATACTAGAAATTAAATACTCTTCTCCTGGCAGCAATAGGTAAACAACAAAAGCTGAATTTCAGCATAACTTAAAAGGAAAGTCAAAATTTATTACAAAGTAATTATTATTACCAAAATAAATAACCAAATAGAAAGGTATTATGTCTGTTTCAAAGTCCAGGTGTTATGTAATCTTTCCCTACTGAAGTCAGACTACCTAAATTTATGTTAGCTGATGACCTAACACAGCTTTAATACCTGTAGTGAATTGAAAAAGACTTTTGTAATACACAAAAAAGGCCATTCTGTGTCAATGTGCAGGCTCCAGACACGCTCAGATCAACAGAACTGGCCTTTGTCTGGGACATGTTTTCATTACTTAGTCGAAAATCAGTTAAAGTTTATGAATGCATAGTAAAACCTCCCTATGCCAAAACACAGGACGTCTGCATTTGGAAAGTGGTCTTCCCTGAGTTCTCCAGATTTTACACAACAGGTTCCTTTTACTGTGTGGTTGTATTTGACAACTCAGATTTCCCCACAGTTTTGCTCTTGTATATATGCTGTCCATAATTTCACAATATACATATTGGTTATAAAGTTTTTCTTATAAAGACTTTGCACAGAACCAGGATCCTTTGCAAGATACACTGGAACGCATGTCTATTCCACTTTATTGCTTCCAGCCTAACCAGGGTGAGATTTTGTAAGGACCTTAAGAGGAAAGAAGGTGACAAACTGCCAGTGAAAGCCAAACCAGATAATCTTTTCAGGAATTCCTGAAAAAAAAAAAACACAAAACAAAACAAACAAAAAAAAAAACCCCAAACAACAACAAAAAAAACCCACCAAAAACCAACCAACCAAAAAAAAAAAAAAACCCAAAAAACCACAAAAACAACCCCAACAACTTCAAAAAGATGGGAAGACATTAAACTTTATAATAGGTTTATCATGAAAGCCAGCTCAGTGAACAGGAAGACAAATTGGAGTCAAAAAAGCCCAAAGGAAATCTGAACAAAACCTCCTGTCCCATAGCTAGACAGCTGCCTATCCTCACCCAAGTTATATTTCAGTCCTATTTTTAACACTGAATGGCAAAGCAGTAGAAGTCAAACACGTATTAATATGTAAGCCTAGCTTGCAGCTTTTAGCTTCAGTGACTAAAAAGCTGAAAGTGTTAGAGAAGGCGGCCGTCTAACGGCATCAATGTGGGTAGCAGCTCTTCTCCAATGTGTGCAATAACACAGCATTTCTAAGATAGACTCTGCAGTCATGAAAAAGTGGAAAAAATGAGGAAACTCTTGAAGAGCCTGCATCACCGCTGAGCCCCAAAAGCTCATGAAAGCTTCTGTGGCCCAGCAGCTGTAGAGGCCGTTTATCTTATTGAAATGAGTCTCATGGGAGTGCATTTAATTTAAGTCCCTGAAGTTAACACTCTTAGAAGATACATTTCTTCGATGATTAAATATTAAACACACAAGTATTTCAAAGCTTTTGAAATAACTTAGAACTAATGAAGGACTAATTGCTTCACTACATGTCTTCATATAATGATGTATAAAAAATTGGTGTCAACTGTCTTATGTCAACTTTTGCATCAGTTAATTACATGTTTTCCATCAGTCATCCATAGTCACAATTAAAACATGAGAACATTCTTTTAATTAGTTTTCTGTTTTACAGAAAGAGACAACTGAAGGAAGTATTGAAACTTGGTTGACTTTTTTTGTTATTAAGCTGACACAATCATTACCACCAACTTCGAAATCAACTCCATGGCTAAGTGGCTAATGGTAGTTATACTGCTGAGGCTTTATTCACCATTAGAAAACTTTGGTTTTTAACAAATATAAGTCCACACAAATTTCAATTAGTTCATTCTTACTTTCTGAAATATAATGAGCAACATCTAGTTATTTATCAGATTAACAAACACTGAAATTTCTTGTGAAAAGAACTCTAACGTATAAAATTAGTAGGCGACCACTATCTCCACTTTCATGGAAATAAAGAACAAGCAGGACTGGAGAGGAGGTACCTTCATCACGTCTTTTACATTCCTTACTGATGGGGGAAAAGTCTGCATATCAAGTATGAAATCAGTATGTAGCAACTGCACAAATGCCATTTGAGACCTAGTTAATGAGCAAATCCCACGTAAATAGCTGCATTGAATTATTTGAGTTTCTTACACAAATAATTAGCTAGATTTTAAATAATTTTTTTTAAAAACAAGCATAAAGACATTACAACAGCTCTATCTCAGAAGATTCCCAAATAAAAATGAGCAATTACAAGAAAAGACTAGTTTACTAGAACTAGAGCTGCTGCTCTCTGGTTCCAAACTAAAGTTACTGCTTCAAGCAAGGCCAAGAAGTCAAATCAAGCCAACATTAAATAGATACTGGAGAGACAAAGAGAATACCAGGAGCTGTTTGAGAGATAGTCAAGGGATATTGCAAGGCAGTATCTCAGAGACTTTGAAGCATTCCCTCCCAGCCTTCTAGAGAATGAAATCCTTACAAAAAAACAGAACAAAACACACACACAACAGTAACAGGAAAATCACCACTGCAACAAATGTATCTGCATGTATGAAAATACAGATGTTTACCTATGGAGCCAAACGTATTTTTCTTGGAAATACTTAAATTTCAGTTCATTTCTGCAAGGAGACAGTCAGGAACAAAACCGAAATCAGTGACTAACTCAAGCTACTTGAAATAAGCAGAACTCCAGACAAAGGCTTCTCCTGAGTGTGCAAGTCCTAGGATTTAACCCTGAAAGAACAGTACCCTGTGGTACCACCAAAACAAACAGTAGATACATTCAAAATGTTGGAATTGTTAGAAGTCCCAGAAGCTTATGAGAAACTTAACTTGATTATTACCCAAGAAAACAGCAGTAACTGGATCCAGCTGTTCCTTAGGCTGCTGAGGATTATTTTTAGAGCCGAGTCCCTGGGGATTACTACAAGCAGTCACATTCCTGGTCAACTACCAGCACGGCCCAGGCAAACACCATAACTGACAAGAACCAGACATGTAACGCTGCATTTTCACAAGTGAAAGTTAGAGTTCTCTAAAGGGCACCTGCAGTTGATCACAGAAGTGCATGAGGGGAGGGTGTGGTTTTGAGATTAATAGAAACTAGAATCAGGATATCAAAAACTCCTGACACCATTATTAATTTTTACATTCTTTTTTTCAAACAGAACAGCTAGCTTTACTTCCAGTTCTCCAGAAGAGAGTGTTGAAATTTAACTAAGAGCATGATATCACACAGCAAAGGCATTTCAATGGCAAAGCCAACTCATGAGTTTTTCAGATCTCTAGCACAAACCTTCCTGCCTTTGCTATATTGAAATATGACTTCCACACCTCTCGAATTTCAGTTTGTACATGTCTGAACTAAGTCTATGAAATTACCTTTCAAAAAAACAACCCCCACCTCACCCCCACCCAAAAAAACCCTCATCAAAATATCCTCCCTCACCCCCAAACAACGCATCGCTCTACCTGGAAGATTAAAATTAAAGAGAAAGGACTTGAACTCCCAGTCCTGTCAGGCACCAGGGTGCTGGAGCCTTCAGCATCTCAATACAGGCAGGATTTATAAGACAAACAAACAAGTCAGGCTCCTGCTCCCACACACTTGGCTGCACACAGAAGGGCCAGAGTGCAAAGCCATCCACTGCTAAGCCACGGCCTTAACCTCCTCTCCAGGAGCATGCAGCCACATGACAAGCATAACCTCAGCCATAGGCAAGGACGCTAGCGATGCATCACTCTGGAGCTAGACCTATCGTTTGCCATACACAGCAGAAGGTCAGTCAAGCACAACTCTGCTTCGAGTAGAGACAGATCTAAATGAAACACTTTTTCTAACAGTGTTGAATGCATCCTAACATTCAGTGAGTCAAGATGAGTGCAACAGTACGTCACTTGAAAGAGTCACAGGGGCACCTCTCACTTCAGAACAACTTCTTGCCTCTTCAGAGCTTTTACAGATTGCTCCTCAAACTTCTCGAGAGTGGATCCTTTTCAACTGCCATTTAATTCCCCAGAATGAACTTGAAATATGATGGACATGAAAAGGAATAATAAATGACATCATGCGCAATTGCCAAAAGGGATGTGCACTCACAGAATCCTGCTGCATACATGCTTCTCTTGCACATTTGATCTTGAATCGCAGCCTGTTCTAGACGGGACACACTTAGTAAGGACAGCCCACCCCCTCTGTAATTTGTTGCTCTACAGAATACCCGAATATACCAAAGTCAACTTTCACAGAAACAGAACACTTTTCCCAAGCTTACAGGACAGATGCTACTTTCTGTAGCGAGGACGTTAGTCCCTTAACTAGATGCAACAATGAAAAACCCTCCATACATGCACACATACTCCCAACCATGTCTAACTGATATGGCAATAAACTTTAGCAAGCAGAGCCTGTTTCACATTTTAACCTATCCCCATTTTAAATCAACAGAAAGCAATTTTACTACCATTTGTACCTAAAGAAACTTCTGGGCATTAGTTCCATTAGATTTTAAGACTTAACCTTTATTCAGATCATTCTCTCTGAAACATAATCTTATTTCACCACTACCTGAAGTACACGAGCTGCTTGGCTGGTATTTTCTGACAATGCTGAATCTGAAACTCTTCAAAAAGGCTCGGGAAAAAAATCACCAGAGGGCATGGGGTGGCAGAATGCCAGGGTCAGGCAGGGGGAAATCTCTGGTGTAGGTGACTGAACACATGACATGTTTAGACACTTGCATTCCTCAGTCCACTCTTGGTCATTGCCTAACATTTTTGGTGAAATAAGATTTTCAAGTCAGAAACCTAATTAGAAAAGCTGTTTTCAGTGCTCCTCTCATCCTTTCCTCATGTACTGAGTAAGCCTCCCTGAAAAAGGGGTTTAAAAAAATATGAAGAAGCTTTAAACACCAAACTTTGTCTCTGTTTAGAGCTACAAATTATTCATTTTACCTTCAAATATGATGTACATTCACTGTGAGGGTGCAGTATACAAATCACTAAGAAATGTGCTCTTACTGTGCAACTTTGAAATGAAGTCGTTTGAATTGCTTTTAGAAAAATATACCATTTTGTTAGTAGGGTCCCAAAGAAAATGCCATTTTAAAATTTGCATGTAAAATAATGTTTCTAAGTTAAGGAGCTGAAGTGATTTTCTCTTCTGTTTTGCTTATGTCTTCCTTCTCACAACACACTATTAGCAACCCTGGCCAGGAGCAGCCCGTATCTGCCCATCCCATGGCCTAGTAGGACATGGTGGTGCCAGACACGCACTGTGGACTCTTTGGAAAAAAACTCGTAGTTCTTCCTACAGCCAGCAAAGCAGCATATTGGGGCAGTTCAGTTCTTTCAGAAGTAAATTTAGAAAAATCCTTTGAAGTACAATCTGACAGCTGCATAAAACCATTTCTTGAAAACAACAACGAACCGTAGTTTAGATGTCTCTAACAGACAGAGCAGCAGTCCCAGCCCTGTCTGCAATTTGTACTTGTCACAGAGCACTGTGTGTGGGGGGGGGTGTTAATTCCCTAAGGGGGCACAAGCACTGTCCTCCTTTTGGTTTTTCTATTGAGAATAGGACAATCTAGAATGGAATATCTGATAAAAGACACTGGTGACAATTCTCTATTGAAAGGAAGTATCTAAATATCAGAAATTTCTTGGATATAAACTCTGATGACTGATGTTGCAACACTGAAGTTGATGAGAGTTTTGACATCTACATTTATAAACCCAAAGTCAGATGACACTCCCTTTTTTTTTTTTTTTTTTTTTTTTATGCAAGTCATACAAGTCTTGCCAACAGCAGCTGCCAAAGAAGTACTGGCTTTACAAAGAGTCCTGGAAACTGTAGATATAGTAATCAAAGTGATTTTCATAAGCTGAGAATACAAAATTGAGGGAGGGGAGAATAGGCAAATGGATGTATTTGCTTCCTGCTTGACAAGTTAAGAACCTCATGACACCACAGCCAAAATGTCAGAGATAAATCAATCTTTATAAGAAAACCAAGAAAAGGCACTATTTTGGTCTCTTTTATAAAGCTGAAGAGATGTTAATAGTTTATGCCATTAAGATGAAAAGTCAAATCCAACAGATTTAAAAAAAAAAAAAAAAAAAAAAAAAAACAAACCAAAAAAAAACACCACAACAAAAATTTCCCTTGTGGCTACCATTAGCTTAGGTCAGTAGCAGGTACAATGGAAGAACTGTTTCATAGGACTCAAGATGACTGATAGCATTTTAAGCTCTATGTCATCTAATGCTGCTGAGAGCTTAGGCTGCATGTTGGAAACTGAATGGTTTCCAGTGCCTCGTCATGCCAATTTATCCACAATTGCTGCTCATGTGAAAGTGAAGTTATGAGTAGAATTAAGAGAAAAGCATTTACTACATAGTCTGTGCAATAAACCATGTTAAACTGACATACAGTATTTCTACTAGCAAAACTTATTTTCTTATAGCGGAGTGACTTACTCCATCGACTATTATTCAGTAACTTGAATTTTACTACTATCTAAAAATGAAGTAAGAAACTAACGTACTGAGAGAGATTTAATAAATTAAGCTGGAAACATCCCTCAAAATAATGTAGTTCACAGATGTTGTAGATGTTGGGGGGAAAAAGGAGGAAATACATTAATTATTTAATGTCATGTATAAGAGTAGTGAGATGAAGCTGTGTAAAAATAGATCTAAGATAGATCATTCAACTAGTCTGCTTAAAAATCATAACAGTCAATACAGGAGTTGTCTCAACTTTCTTTGGTTTTAATTAGTAAGTCCTTCCAAGGAAACGGCAAATAGGCAATATAATTTCATGTATATTTCCTCTGAGAACAGCTTCAAAGATCTGTTTATTGCTAAAGAATAATTTGGTGACAAAAGATCAAAATATACAACAAAAATAAAAATACAGACTTTTTTCCATTGTGATTAGGTAAAACACAAATACACACCATATCAAAGGTCATCCCCATCCTCCCCCCCCCAAAAAAAAATCAAGCCTGCAATATTTTTTGTGTTTGTTTATATACCGGACTGCATTTGCTGTCACTATTTCCCCCCCCCCGCCCCCCCAAAGAAACATCTGCTCCCTGATGTTTGGAACTATAATCTACAAGTATAAGTACTCAGTGTCAAGGGATATAATGTCAAAAAGCTGCAAGTATTAAATGATATTTTTTGTGTCCTGCTATCAAAACTAAAATCTCATAAATACATCATTTGGATTTTATCAATCCAGTCCTGTTATATCTCTGTCTGCAGATGAGAAAATACTGGCCAAATCCTTGTCCTGCTGAATTCATTAAGGACCTGGAGGTCGATTGCAGTGGAAACTAGAGGCCATAGTCTATTTACTCCAGTTTCAGTAATAGTTTTTGCATACACACAGCGAGCAAGATTTAGCCTATATTCAAAATTGCCCCATTCCCCAATGTTCACTACAGTTGATTCAAGTCCCTACATTTTTCAGGCAAATGAACAGAAATATTATGCATTTTACCAATTTTTTTGATTGATCCTCAGAAATAAGATCCCTAATTCCTTATGGGAACAAGGTTACTTCCATACTGCAATTTTAAGAGCTACATGGCCCTGCTGTGAGCTAAATCATCTGTGTGCCCATACTGGTGTTCTGGCACTTCCTGCAGTAGAAAAGTAACCCTGAGAACAATACACAACTGCAGCTCTGCATTATTCTTTATTCCAGTAATTAAGCCTCATCCTTCCCCTTAATAAATAAATAATGAACTTCAAAAAACCTTAGTATGAAATTAAAAGTAAAATGAACACAACCTTAAGGGACATTTCCTCATATACATTTAAGTTTACTGCAAGACCAAACACGGACAGCACTAGGAGGACAATCCCAGTTTATTTGACTAACAAATTATCCTTTTAACAGGAAGGCATATTTGCTTCCAGTAGAGCCACATTTAAGAAAGTCCCAGTGTGACGTAGTTGTGTGCCCTGAGGTGCAATTTCTTAACCTTTCTGAAGTGCAAAATTTGAATCTAAGATTGTTATTCTGCAATTAAAATAATTCTAAAATAGCTATCATAATGTACGTGCACAAGGAAGCATCTAAAGGTTACAAGGGCAACCTAAGATTTTTCTACTTTCTAACATTTGAGACCTAACTTTTAAAAAACCTGTAAGGCCGCAAAGCAGTTTTTTGACCTTGATATTATGAAGATAAAAGATTTTTCTTAATATGTATTTAGAGTTTGCAAAATACCTATATTCAAGCTATCTTCTACAACACCAATTAGAGACAAGACTCTCTACATTATTTGAATGCTACTGTATTCTGCAGATAAATGCTAGGAAAAGTGAACAGATCGCATAGCTCCAAGTATCGGATTCACTTTGAGATGAGTACTCTGGAGCAAAACACCCAAAAGAAGCTGGAACATATCGTGTCGACAAGTGACAGACATCGATCCAGTACACCAGCTCAGAGACTGGCAATTAAAAGGGCAGACCACCCATCTAGCTACTACCATTCAGGAGACAGAAGCCTAATTTCCCAAGTTTGGTTTCCAGAACTTCTGCTTCTTAGAACCACTTGAAACCCTCTTCAATGACTGAAAAGGAGATGCTTTGAGCTTGGCAAGAGACAACAATAATAAGAACAAACTGTGATTCCCGTTCTGCGAGCTCATGTGGGGACATACGGTTACACACGGAGCTGCTTTACTCCGCTGAATTCCCTTTCACAGATGACAGTTTGGGGAACGGCAAGGGAGCTGCTACTCACGCTCTTGCACAGATGGATGGGAAAAGGAAACAGAGGACATCCCATACAGCAAGCTGAATTAGGAGTTAAACAGAGCCAAGAAGAAGGTTTATGGTGTTTACTCCCTCCCAGTAAGGGAAAATAGCTGACTTTAATTCTCAGGCTGGAAATAGCTGAGTGTAATTGAACATTCAATAGCAGTGCTACCAGATAGCTGCCAGGGCTCAATCTCTCCTCAGCCACATACCCCTGTTTCCCTCGCTGCTCTGGGGCTGTGCTGGCATAAACAGCACAGCCACGCAGAGATACAGGTTAGGGAAATGATTTGGCAGAAAAACAACTCATCAGCAAAACGTTATCAGTTAGTCACCTTGATTTGGCTTAACGTACAACAGTACAAATGCCATTATCAACAGAAGTGGAAGGAAGTGACAGCATGAGAATGCAGAAGGGAGAACAGGGGCATGGCTGCTGAAGCCAGAACTTCCATGAGGAGTTATTTGTCCAAGTGGGCTTCAAGCTGTACCCCTGCTTAACCCTGCTTGCTTCTGAGCCAGGGGAACTTAACGTGTCTTAACCAGTCTCACTGCAAGGCATCACACCTACCTATCACACACCAAGGCAAAGCACACTTAGACCTGATACAGTATATCCCTTTGGGAGAGGATAGAAGGCTTTCTGGCAGGATGCCGCAGTAACCTCCACCATTCGGGTAAAAAGGACAGGAGACCACTCCTCTTGCAGGGTCACTTTAATGAACAAAGCAAGATTCTGTTTTACAAAGAGCAAAAATAAAACAGAAAGACATAACTGCAACCTTGAGCTTAAGTGACATGCAAGCTGAGGAACGCCAAAAAAAAGTGTAGCTGTGCTGTAATGATTTCCTACACCACAAGCTCATAAAGATCTGGTAATCCTGTCTGGAATTATTATATCTCAATAATATTTCTTGAAGACTGTAACTTCAATGGGTGTTTGTCGTGATGAACCAGGTCCAAATTCCTGGCTGAAAGTTTGCTTTCACCTGTGCTTTTAGACTTCACACAGTTATGATCAAACCTAAACATCCCACAACAGTCAGAAACAAGACTTATCATCTTGAACAAACAATGAGCTTAGGTGATCTTTACCACCTATATCTACTTAACATCAAGAAGTGGTAATTTTTTGTAAAATGCTTTGAGATGCCATATATATATATATATATATATATATCACTGCATAAACCATACAGTAGATTTAAAGTCTTAAAAATCCTCATCTGACGAACCTACAGATGTGAAAGTTAAAGCAATTTCTTAATTCCCCTCTCCGGTATAATTTTTGTAATTTTTGAAAGTACCTTCTGTTCTGGCCATTCTATTCTTGATTTGGTTGTCTGCTGGCAGACCTTGTGCAGATCAGTCTAGTATTATAATAGTGGTATTTACACTAGTGCAAACAAATAGCAAAATAGGACCAAGCAGCTGCTTTTTCTTTAGTTCCTATGCAAATGAAAGTTAAGAGCTGAGCAATGGTAGGCTCCTTGTTCAACCACACAACCCAGAGTCAGCCTTTTCAAGGTAAAACTGCCTTCAGTTGGCACAAATCCCAGTGTCTTATTCTGGCTTTATGGGGCTTTTCGCTTCTACAGCTGTCAAATTAGTGACAGTTCAGTATGGCTTGTTGATGTGCACTCTTGAAAAAGTACGAACAAGGCTGAGACCATCTGATCTCATTTTTACTTCTTATACTGTTCTGAACTGTCATACTGGATGTGTTTCTTTCTAACACTTCAGGGTATGAGAACTCCACAGTGGGTCTGAGAGGTTCAAGATAAGTTCATTAAGCCAATTTGTTAATCATCTCCATGAATTGTGCTCCCATTTCTTATGAGGCTTTGTGTAATAGATTTTATAAAACCTTAATGAAAATCTAATTAGAGCCAAAGGTCTTTGAAAGATTTCTTTCTTCTTTTTTTTCTTTCCTTCTCCCTCCCCCTTCTTTTTCCCTTTTAATTATGAATTGTAGGAAGGAATAAAAAGGGACAGTAAAGGACGGGACAGTAACAAAGAACACTTCAGAATAAGCTTTAAATTGACAGCATTTTTCTTTCATATTCATGTGCATCCACAGCAGACAACTTGATAAAATTCTTGATGTTTCTATGTACTGATATTCCACCACAGGAACTGCTATAATGGGAGATGCTTGGACAATAGTCACAGCACTAGACCTGCATAACTGCTCTTCAAATAGGTCAGTCATCCACACCTGTGTGTCTTTAATCCTACAGCTCAATGTATCTTTGACCAATTATCTCAGTCTTTCCCAGATCTTCGTAACTTTATATACACACTTGTAGTTAAATAAGGCAGTACCAACTGAGCCAAACTATCTATAGCTTTTGAAAGGGGTATTTTTTGGTTTGTTTTGGGTTTTTTAAATTATTTTTGGTATCCTGAATACATATATATTTGTTGCTTTTTGTACCTGAATTACTTTAGAACACAGAAGAAAGCCAGTGAAAACTCAATGGATAAATAAAAATCTTACTAGTCAAAGATGCATTTCAAGGATGCCACTACATATCTGTTGCTGTTACTGGCCACAACAGCTGATAGGAGAGCTGAGGATCAGTCTCATTTCAAAGTCATCTCAGTCATTCACCCTTTCCTCCAGCCATAAATTCTGCACCTAGCTTTAGGGTAGATATATAAGCATGCAAACACATACCGTGGCTCTCAAAAACTGGGGGGGGAAAGGAGGGGAGAAGGTGGGGGGAAGGGGGAAAGGGGCGGGGAAGGGAAATTGCATGGGAGTCAACTCAATTAATTTTACTTCTTAAAAATACAGATTCAGTATCTTTAAGATACTGATTTTGCAAAATACCAGTATTTTGTAATTGACTTGAATATCATCAGCTCAAAACATGATTCACCAATGCACATATGTTATGAAATACAATTATTTCAAATATTTGTAGGTTTCATGTAAATATGGAGGGGAAAGGGGTTCTATATAACATAATTCTATATGCCATCTTACTCAAAAATAGAAGTACAAAGGAATTCTTTTTCAACTCTTACCTCTTTCACTTAATACCTTTGATTCTAAACATGCAAAAACATAAAGAGTCTTCAAGGACAGAAATTGGTTTGGGGTTTGGGGGAGGGGGTTTCTTCCCCCCCCCCCCCCCGAAATACATCTGCATGATACAGGGATTTTTTTGTTTGTTTTCTTTGGAATGTGTTTTCCCCAACCCCCTGAAAAAGTTAGGTTTTTCAGCAAGTTTTAATGATGAAGAAACTAAACTTGGCTGCTAAGTAGACTCTTCAAAATATCCAAATTTGCATTTATAATACAAATACAGCACCCTTATTATTGCTTATTATTAAGTATGAGGAAATAGAAGGAAAAGAGAACTGCAATCCATTACACCTCACCTAAAGAGTATGCAAGATGTGGAAGACCTTGAGGGACTAAAATAATTAAATCAATTTGTACTATGATTCAATAGAAACAAATGACAAATAGTTTCAGCTGAAAAGAACAAACAAATGTACCAACAGGGAACCAAATCCTGAGGTCTTTGTTCAGTCTTAATCTGGCAACTCCCACTGAGATCAACTGACTTTGCTTGAAGATGCGACAAGTTTAAATTGAACAAGGCCGTTAGGATTTTCCCCATGAATAGACTCTATACAGGAGCATCACAGAGACAGAGCTGTATGTCATACCGGATAATACACTGAATACAAGTTAACAATAAAACACTGTCACATAAAAAGTGAATGCTATTTAGGTCACAGCACTAAGTATGTAAAATAAGCACGATTATCCAAGTCCCATTAGATCTCAGAGCACATGTGTTTTGGAGCAGCATGCTTAGGAGATGGACAGATCAGAGGGAGTTCAGAGAAAAGCATCTAAGATGATAAAAGGTTTGGAAAATAAAAACTGTACTCTGAGAAAACATCACATGTTAAGAAAACTTTAGAAAGACAGTAAATGGAAAAAGTAAGGAAGTCATTGCAACCAAGTTGTCAAGGTTCAACTAGATAAAATTATTTCCTAAACCATTTCTAGCATAAAAGTCACTCGTGCCATGCAGCAAAATATGTAATACTAATAATATTCCTCTACTGCCCAAACTTTTGCAGTTCAGTGGCAAACTTGTAAATTAAGACTATTACCTGGTGTTAATCTCTCCTGTCCCATCCAAGCCACCAATTACACAGATTGAGTAATACAACATTCTTCTGGAAATAATGCTACAGAATAGCAAGTGTAGTAGATTGGAGCCTACTAACTTCATTTTCTGCCATGCTACCCAGGTTTTTAAGATTTATAAAACCTCAGACAGTTAAAACCATCTCTAAGCACGTTTTTGAAAGTACAGAATGAACAGACCCATTGTGGTAGGGTATTATTTGAGTGCTGGAGAAACAAAGCTTTATATTTACACTTAACAAGTTGGGTCTGTTTAACTCATCGAAAAGGAGTGACTCGGTGTGCTTCGGTGTCGTCACTGTGCAATACAGCACTGCGCCATTAACCCAGTCTAGCTCCAGCTCAACTCCCTAAAAAAACTGCACAGCCATGCCAGCACAGTGCTGCATCTGAGCTAATTAAACACAGAAAAGGAGGAGGGAGGGACAGAAGACAGGCTAATTAGATCAGGAGGAGCATCCCACTGACATGTCAATACTGTTTCCTGGACTTTCACAAATCGCTCTGTAGAGAGATGCACTGCACAGTAAAACAGCAGAGAGACTCCTTTTCCAGGAAAAAAAAGATGTGCAGTAAGAAAGCTTTCTAATGAATTAAGAGGAGGCAAACAATATATGAATCCAAAGAAAAAAAAAAAAAATCAAACTGGATTACGGCACAGATGTTAAGAGTAAGGGCAAGTAACTAGTGGAGCAAACTACCAAGAGAGATGATTAGAAGACTTCAAGACATGATTTTTTTTTTTTTTTTTTTTTTAACGGGTATTGATGCAAACTCACATAAGCGTCCAGCTGGGCTCAATACAGTGATAACTTACTAAGTCATGTAAAAGGTCATAATAGATTTTTTGCACCCTTCTGGCCTTAATACTTACTAACCTAAATTAAAAACGTATTTGATGCCGTACTGCAGGTCTGGAAAACATACAGTCTTTGTTACATTGACTACAACCACGGGTAAAGTGACATACTGCTTTTTAAGTACCCTTTCAACTGAATACAAGAATACAACTTTGTGTGGGAGGAAAATTGAGAACACTGCAATATGCATGATAGGAATAAACAGCAGCTGTCTACACATACACAAAAGCCCACCGCCAAATTATAGCACAGGGTACCAGGCTGCCCCCTTTCCTTGCTGTAATTTACTTTCTACGCATGGTAGCGTGAAACAAGGAGGTACTGGAGGACACAATGTTGGCAGCGCACAAGCAAAACACTTATTTCCCTAGGTGTGGACAAAAAATTGTATTATTTATACAGAAGTGATGACACAGAAGGCATTGTGATAATAAGAGACTATTTTAGGATATGTGCAGCCCAAACAAAACTGCACTATGGCCATACTTTGCTACTTCACTGGAACTGGAGTGGCTGAAGCTTGTTACACCTTTTCTCAGCATTTTGGAAAGTATTCTCCGTTTATTTTGTGTAGACTTATACTGGCACCCCCAATGGGATTTTAATTTGCTTGGCTAAATGGGTCTGCTTGTCAGGTAGCTTTCCAGTCACCAAGCCAAGCAAGCGAAATGCAGAGGAAACTGAACACCTAACTCCCTCAGGCACTCTAATAAAAAATAAATAAATAATCTGCTTTTCTTCTTAGGTTAAGCCAGTGCTGCTACAAGAAGGGCATTGGCCATAAACACAGAGTCCCAAAGCCTGTGCCCTCTCTTTATTACATAAGGTAGGGAAATGCAGTTCTTCCCAATTCTTGACTTGCTTCAAGCAGATGGTTGTACTATGAAAAGAGCAGAACAAACGGTTTTGTTTTCTTCGCAGCATTTTCTTTAACCCACATTCATAAACGCAAAAGTCAGGAAAGAGCGTTCAACACTCCCAAAGGCCGCATCACTTCTCCCATACTAACCATTCATGTTATTCCTCATTTCTATTTCTAGGTTCAATGTTCAGAAGAAATATATTCTTATTCTGATTTGTGTTCTGGAGTAGTTTCAAGAAAAGGTCCAAGTATTTTTGCAACAATATTTTGTATCCACAAAGGTACAACTCAGAGTATCTGAATCTTGATTTGTACCTACCGTGTGA
Organism: Aquila chrysaetos chrysaetos; assembly: GCF_900496995.4. NCBI lineage: Eukaryota > Metazoa > Chordata > Aves > Accipitriformes > Accipitridae > Aquila > Aquila chrysaetos. The sequence goes on from NC_044012.1 coordinate 10,086,950, forward strand.
TAGGCACAAATAAACATAGCTTATGTTCCCAAGTGACTGAGTGACAGAGTAAGTCTAAGTTTTAAACTTGAAAACTATACTCATAAAGGGAAATCTGTGTTGAAAAGTTTCCCATAATCCTGTTCACATAGTATTCAAGATCAGGATTAACTCTGTTTTAAAATTAAACCTGACCTAGGCCTCCTAGCTGTGATCACTCCTATAGTACACACCTTGTGAAACTACTTTCTCAATTTCATAGAGGACTAAAGACCTTTTACCAAAAACCAGGTGTTCCATATTTCCTGGTGATGCAAATTAGCAATTTTACTGTTCCTTTAACATTTCAAGTGCAAAACCAAAGACTTGGATCCAAGGAAATACATATTTCATTGTTTTATTTTTACCAAAATTTTAAATATTCTAGATTATCCATAAACATCTTTCCTATAATAAACAGAAGTATAAGTAAATCAAGTCCTCTGACAAATCTTGCAAGACCAAAAAAAATCTCATTTCAATTATTTTAGACTACTGTACAGTACATACCAGATATGCTATATATATATATTAAACAAACACAATCAATTTAGCAGAATATGGAACGAGAAGTTTCAGTTTTCCCTAAACAAACAGCCTCATGGTAAGAAATATAACTTTAGAACACTATTAACTATAACTGTCAAAATACAAAAATAGTAATTCCATTCTCTCAAGCAGGAACTATGTGATTTATGAAAATAAACACAGAATTAAGTATATGATTTTAGGTACAGGCACCTGATTTATCCAAGATCCATATTTTTAGCATGACCATCTCCAGCCCAGAAAACGTACAAGGTTCCAGTCAGCACATTTAGACTAAACTGGTACCACCATGGTGGGCTCAGCGAGCAGTCTACATAACATTTCATCAAGGCATTTGTCTTGAAATTGGACACACAAACTTCTTACCTGCTACAGCTCATTTTCCACTGTACATCATGACTGTTGCCCAAAAACCCCCCTCTGCTTCTGACAGTACTATTTCCATGTCATTTTTGATATACATACCGATATGCAGTTTCAAGAACAAAACAAAACAAAACTACACCAACCAAACAGAAAAACCCAACCCAAACTATTACCCTTATAGCCAATCCTGTAAGGCAAGATCTGTAACAACTGGTATTCCTGGGTTTGTTAAAGTCTATAAAGCAAAATAAAACAAAAATCAATACTAAAATGGAGTTTTAAAAGTTAAGGGACAGGAATTTGCATTTGAATTTAAGATGATTACTCTTTCTTAAAGGGAATAAAAAAAAAAAAAGGTGGCAAAATTTGGTTCTTTATAGTTCTGATTTATGTCGAACACTGAGAGAAGACCTAGAATATGTATCCAGGCTTATTGAAGATTCCAGGATGCAGTTTAGATTTGTGCTCTCTTCTGCTAGCAGCATACATTTTCATTTTAATAAATATCGTACCTATGTGCATTCACGTGCATGCATGTATCATGGATAATTTCCCTATTTAGATTACATATTTTTCAGCCTTCTGCAAATTAGCAAAATATACACACACACAGGACCTACATAAAACAGATCCAAAAACAGAGGAAACTGAAATCTCAGTGAAAATGTGGGAAAAGTTTGCCTTGTATTTTCTCCAGACAAAAAAAAAAAAAAAAAAAAATTCTTATTTTTATTCTTAGATACTAGGTGTACTTATGCAACAGTTTCACTATGATTTTAGTAGTTCAGCACTAGAAAGGCAAAGGGCCAGCTAATCAACATTTCTGCTGCTTGCAACTATTCCCAGAAGTAACATCACACAATGTTATAAGTTGCTACTTTATTAAGATATTTTAAAGAATACCTGCTGGTACAGTATCTGTCCATTATTCACAAGATATTTCAAGTAACATATGATCAACACCTCAGTAGCTTTTTTTTTGCATATCACAAGTTTCCTGGAAAGTCCTCTTGACAAATTTTGTATATTTTGTAGTACACCGTGTATATCCTAAGTATACCTTAAGAGAAAGCTTAGAAATAAACCCACTTTTCAAAAAAACCAAAACAAAACACTGAATTAATCCCCAAAAAATCTTCTCAGAAATTCAGTGAAGCGCTTGTTGTGCTTCAGGAGCCATAATCTCCATAGGTCAGATGGGACGTTATAACAGTTTGAAATGAGCTTCTCAAACTTGATGCATCATCAAGCTGGAAAACCATTTGTTAAGAACAGGGAAAGACACAAAAACAAGCAATCCAGTAGGAAGAGGCATATCCCAAGCTAAACAAAACTGTGTAACGTTGTTTGTACCGTTATCAATGTTCTATTAAAGCAATGAAGATGTATTAGAACACTGCAAAGGGGGAACAGGAGAAAACTAGATGGACTACAATGGTAAAAGACAGCTACATTTAGACATACAGCTGGTGCCAATTTTTAAAGCCTAATTTTTAGGTTGCATTGAGCTACAGTCTTACAGATATAGCTCTTGCATATGATGGCTGCTCTCAGTAACCATTCAGAAGGTGACTCACCCTTACACACGAAGAATCAATAAGATCCAGCAGTTCATGGTATTATTACATTTTCAATTTCTGTCCAAGTGAAAGTATGTGATCCCATACCCTCTAGATTTCAAAGAGCCATTACATTAAATCAAAACCCAAAGAAACCAGATTAAATATAAATAACAAAGTACTTTAACACAGCTTTGAAGGAGGGCAAGAGAGTCTTGAAATTTCTAGTTTTCATTTGTTCAACCTGTCACTCAAAACTCTGAGGAGAAACGCAAAGCTTACATGAGGATAGTACTGCAAGTACAGCGACATCAACACAGCAACTACTTAGGTCTAGTAAACAAAACCTGGCAGGAATAAAGAAAGAGAGCACCTTTTAACTGTAAAATGCTACTGAAGGATATAAACCACTTCCACAAGTCCCTGTCTCTGGTTAGCAACAGTATTGGTGACTCTAACACATCAGAATTCTTGATGGTATTCACTCTGTTACTTGATGGGTTTAGCAAATTTTGCTGCAGTAAGATCCTCTTATCCCCATAACAAAATTAGGGCCTCATTTTATCTAATTTATCATTTATTTCTTAAATTTCAGGCCAGCTGCTGCAGTTTCATAGCAGATAATTCATTGTTCTCTCCGTGTTGTCTAACAAATCAGCTTTGGACACTGTTCAACCGTTGCAGCAAAGGCTGCTCATGCTTTAACAGAGTAAGATCTGTTGCACCTATAGAGAATAACCAGATAAGAGGGAGAAACCTGCCTAATGTCTCTGTGCCACTTTGATCCAGCTAGAGAATGGCCAATATGCATCTCTGCAGACTCCTCTGTGGGATGCTTTGAACCACATTTACTCTTTTAAACATATTCTTTTAATTAGGCGAAACACTACTCCTTATGAGAAATCTTTTTTGAAACCAGCTAGAACCCCTCCTCATACTCTCACTAGAGTGATTGTGGCAGGCTAGTGATCTCCTGTAAGCTCTGCAACACTGGTTTCATTATTTTCTCACTAAAACACTGATTAGATCTGCATCTGAAGTTGTAATCCACAGGGATCTAGGGAAGGTAAAATAACTGGTAAAAATAAAGAAAGAGAAAAATTTGACAGAACAAAGACTAAGGAAAACAGGAGGTGCTCTGCACCCTATGTCCAATCCAACAGCTATAAGGAGCTCCAAATTATTTTCACAAGGGTTAATCCCTGAACAATCTTGTGACTGAGCACACATCAAACACAAACAACACAAGCATAAAATACATATTGACACAATTTTTTTAAGAGAGATATTTCCTGAGGTTGTGGTTTTGGGGGTAAGGTTTGGGGGGCAGGGGAGGGGTCAGCTATTCCATTATCAGGAAGTCTTACACAAGAGATAGGGTACCACACATTATATTCTATAATAAAAATTGCCAAAGATTTTTATTTTTAGAGAGGACTCCACTTGTTTTGACAAACCTGAAGGAATGAGAGATTCTGGAATGCTATATCTATCCAGTCAGAAGTTCTTTTGGGACTAGATTTGAAAGGAGCTTCAGAGAATTAATCTGTAGTATCACCAGATGCTTAGGAAGGAATACTCTGTATGGATGGGAGAACACACAGGAGCAGGAATCCAATACACGTAAGTGCTAACATCTCTTTCCTGGGAGTTTTGGACCAGTGAGCCCACAGCAATGCAGCAGATAAAAAGTCAAGCTTAAAATTGCATGAAGGAATTCTGGCAGATATGAAGAGTCTACACACCTGACATCCTAATCAACCTGCTCAAGATGTTTTCTGTAGTGACTGCTGCAAATAGGAATGGAACAATATACAAAACAAGACAACTGCTGAGCTATTTTCTCCTTTTGCCATGCATCTCACAACTGGGTAGATAGCCACACACAAAAAATTACAGCCCTAAGACTCTGCACTACATCCTCCCTCTCCGCTGTTCCCCCAGCAGATTTCCTTGGGCCTCAGTTCATTTGCTGCCCTTTCACTTCCCCAGCTCCCAGCACCACCTCGGCCCCCACGGCTTTCTCTCTGCCACCTCCCGAGGGCCCCTGACCTCCCAGGTCAGTCCTGCGCTCAAGCCCTGCCTCTTCTGTGGTTTCTTACTTGTGTTGTAATTTCCCCCAGGGACAACTGACCCACTTACAAACTAAGTTCTCAAAAGACAAAAGGAAAACTAAACCCACTTAATTTATAGACAAGCTTCTAAAGAGTTTGACAGGAGAGCTGATGAGTGTACGGCACACATTTCTGAACAAATACAACATTAAACAAGTGATGGGTTCCCATTTCCAGGATATAGTTTCCCTGGTAGGCAGGTAACATGCAGCTATAGCAGGTTATCTCACACTGCTGGCACTGCAGCAGTGCTAACAGGCTGTATGTTATTAAGCATGGATGGCTGAGAAATTGATGAGATTTAAACTTGAGAAAGATTGAAATGCTACTGACTGTTTCTGGGTGCTTGGTAGGCACGACAAGTTCTTTTGTTATTAACAATATCTTAGTTTTAGGATCCTCTGACATAAAAGTCTTGGCTGCTACAACATCAAATAAGAGATAAATCCAAGGAAATGTATCTGTTACTAAATCTTTTCTTTTTAAAAAATCATCTTCATAATATTGCTAAATTAAGATCTCAATTTAGAAAGCAATAATGCACCTGGAAATGTTATCAGTTTTGTCAGGATGTAGCAAAATAATTTTATGATTCCTAGAACCAGTTTTGGATAACCGCATACCGTATTTTCGGACTGAAATTCTTCAGGTAGCGCACATTAAGGCTGAAATTCTACAGCTGCTTCACAATTCGAGCAAAATTCCAAAAGGGAATTAGCTGTAGCCAGCACGCCTCAAGACCCTCTTCATCAAGCACAGCCCTTGTGTGCTTGTGCCCATCCTCTCAGATATTGTAATTTGAAAATTCAAAGCTGACCATACAGCTTTGTACCTTCCTTAGAGACTTACTGCCCAAACCATAGCGAAATTATAGCTATAATGAATTCAATGCAAATTATATTACAGGCATCAGTGAGGACAGAACTTCAGTCCTGAAACAGACAACAGAGATTCCTCTAGATACTGGCTTACTTTTTTTCACCTTTCTACTGAAATTTCTCCCTACATACATTATCTTTATAACCACTGAGTATAACAATGCCTTTCCTCCCTCTGCATGCTGACATCTGGAATTCAACTTTCAAATTAAAAAAGAAAGTGATCAGTGGTTGGGAGAAAACACCCCGTGTTGAATACACGAACAGAAGTGAAGATTACTGACTGGAAGCACTATAAATAAAGAGTAAACAAACACAAGTCTTCATCACTGGAGGCAAAATTAAAACATAGTTGTTTAAGACAGATTCTGGGTGGCACAAACATACTGGCAAAATTCAGCTAGGAGCAAAATATCCGACAGTATTGACAGGCATTCTCAAGCTGAAGAGGCTGAAGACATTACTAATTGTAGGTGCCTTGTATCTCCATTGTCATCTAGAGTCCAACTAAATAAAATACCATGAAAACTGGGGAAGCTGAGGCACAAGGGAAGGTCCCCAATGACCGCCCTGCAAAGAGGCAGTCACCTGTAGTGAATGGCAGAGCTGATAACTGGCTGTAGATGTTTTAAACCACATCAATGAGACTTTGCAGATGATATCCATTACGAACAAGGTAACAGGACCCACATAGGGCAAAGTTAATGAGGGAGAGCACCATTTCAGTTAAGTTTCTTAAGAACTTGTGCAATCACACCGCCTGCACCCTCCCTTCCCAGTACCTTCTGAGTCTGCTGGCCAACATTAAATAATCTAACATTACATACCTTAACAAAAGAGATGGTTATGATAAACGCTGGATCTTATAACATTTTAAATGGTAAAAGATACACGTCTATTTGAACTTCTATTTGCTGCCCTACAGAGATGATAGAACAAAGAGAGAGAACTAGAGAAAAAAGAAAAAAAAAATGTATAATTAATAGCTCAAAGCAATTTCTTGTTCAAAGATGGTAAGTGCAGAGAAAGGTTTGCCAGGAGAAATTACTGAGGCAGAAACACCATGATGACTGAGGAAATTTTGGGGTTATATCACATAGTTTAGAGATAACAAGAAATGAAATAGGTAAGGAATGGTTTCTCACATACATTTTCTTACTTATATTCTTATCTATATTTCTTACATAAAAATAGACAATGCTATTCAAGACAAGTTGATTTATTGTGACAAAGTAGTTAACCATGTTTTAAGGAAAATTAAGTTTCTTCCTTTAGACTCTAATGTAACTGAAGTATGAACTGCTGTCAAAACATGCTGACCAAAACATGGTCTCTTTAAATAGTTTTTGCTGCTAAATGTAGGCTTCAGAAGAACTGGACATTCAGAGTACAGACTAGTCTAGTTTGTCCAAAGGGTAGAGTGCAATCGAGCTGTTGTTACCTTGAGTTTTGAACAGTCTTCCCCTTCCCAAATTAAATTGGAACTGCAATAGGGATTAAAATAAACAAGCATGTTAATTTGATTTCAGTGCAACTACTGAATTAGGATACTCCTTGTGATATATTCTGGGAAGAGATTAAAAAAAGGCTTTACTTGAAAACAGCAACAACAGAAACAGTAATTGCTAACTAACTGCTTTCTCCCTGGCATCCCCGTAAGGCTTAAGTTTCCTGCATTGCATGTTTGTACTTATCTATGCTCTGACTCCTGCTGTGTCACCAGCTCTCAGGGCACAGCAAGCAATGTTAATATCACCTGTGGAAAGGCTGTGCACTGCCAACATTTAGAGAAACACTGAAGCCCATGAACAAAACAAATGGGGGGGAGGGAGAGGGATTAAAAAAAAAAAAAAAAAAAAAATCACTTAAAGTAATTGTGAACAGTCCCTTGGAAAGGCAGAACAACAATAATTAGATGCTACAACCTGTAAGAAAAACAGAATCAGTACAGCAAGCTGTTACCTATGCATTTAAGCCTTCTACTGCCTGAAGTAAGCATGAATGGAACAGGTCATGCCATCGCTTTCAGCAAAATCAAATATTTAAAATGAAATAAAATTCAGCTTTTTGTTATAACCCAATCCCTTTATGTCCAGAGCAAAGAAAAACTATTTAGGGAAATGAGTAAAGCTTGTATGATAATGGAGGATCACCTCTGATCAGAGCCAGCAAAAGGAGGAATGAAGCATGACAGGGCAGGAGGAAAACTCTAGGAAACCTTTACTAACAGTGTGTGGGGTTGGTGCTCACTCCACTCATGGAGGTTCGTCTTGCTTGCAGAGCTACATTATGAGGCCACCCACTGAAAGTCTTCAGTTTTGAAATAGTCTTCAGTCAGTGTTTGGCTACAACACTCGAGTGAACAGCAAAACTTGAGAGCCAATGTTATACTGCTCACAGTTTTTCTAAGGAATGTGGGTGGGATCAGCCAGTACGCAAGAGCACACAAGGATAAATAACATTTTTTCTTTTTATTTAACAGATTAAATCCTTTTCTGAGATAGTAAGCATTAAGACAAACTATTAAGCTGTTTAGCTGCACTTCTAATGTCCATAATTGTTTAATTTAAAAGACTGGAAAATAAGGTCACTTTATGCCTTTGCTCAAAAAAAAAAAAAAAAAAAAAAAAACAAGCAAAACAAAACAAAACAAAAAAACACCAACCCCCATAAAGCATCAACCCTTAAGCAAGGGTTTTGTATTAACTGTCCTACGATAAATACAAAGCATTGCAAGCTGGCCTGAAATCTGCAGAGGTGAGGCTCTCCACCTTGTTTTAAATAGCCTTAAGGGCTTTCAAACCTAAAGAAACTATTTCATTTCATATTACTAATACAATACAGTTCTTTACATGTCTTAAATAAGATGAGAATTCACCCAAACACCTTAATTTAGTCACATATGAATTTTAATTTCACCCAAACTCCATGAACAAGCTTATAATCATCACTTATCACTGTAGAATTCATTAATTTTGCTACTATTATGCAGGCAATGAGTAACATTGAGCTCCTATAACATTTTACTAAGTAGAGCTGAAAACCTATTGCAAGGAAAGCTGGCATCAATATCCTCTTGCTATAAAAAGAAAAGTGACACAAGCTCCTTGCCCGTAAATAAATGGCCTCACCCACATTCAGGTGGCCAACTGTAGTGCTAAAACATTTTATTTTGTTACAACTCTAATGTGTGTTTTATTCACTATGCTAAACTGCCTTCCAGCTCTGTGTTGCTTTCCAGTCAAGCACAGGCTTCAGTATTAGAACAACTTGAGAGATGTAAAGAAAAACCAGCTCCAAGGGGATTCCAGTGATGATTGACACCATGAGCCAAGTCCATCCCTCATGGACAGAAAGCAGATCATGGAGACCTCTTGAGCTCCGATATGTGTGTTCAGAGTGGAATGGTTTTGACCTTTGAACTCAAAATTGAGGTAATCCCTCCACTGATAATCACAGCAGGGCTTTCTCAGGCATGGACCTGCTCCACACCTGAATGCCTAGACAGTTAACACATTTTGCCACCTGGGTATCTAGAACTGTGCTCTCTCCTTTTGACTGAGAAACGAAAACTTGAATATCCATGTTTTTGTTATTTTCTGGCAAGTCTCTATGTTACATCTGGCCAACAATAACAGTCTTACATGAATAGTAGTTCTACAACAGGAAGATGCTCCTTTCACTATGAGGCAGAAATTGGTAAAAGCCTGCTACACCAGTGCTGTACTAGTTAACGCTGCTTACCTGCCAAGTACAAAGTCCAATACTCATAGTTCAAAACTGCCAACTTCCAGTTGCTTGAGGCACAAAGACTTTCAGTGAGTAGATGCAAGATGACAGATTTAAGCACATCCTTCTATGGCCACAGGAATTTACTGGCTTTTTGTGGTTGATTGCTGGGTATTTGCGGTGGTTGAAAGAACAACTTTGTTAGAACAACCTCTTTCACAACAGGTTATTTTCACTGACACCCTACAATGTTTGGAGCAGAGCTGGACTATGGTAGTCAGCTAACACAGTAATGTCAACTGGTCACAGAACCTGACATCAAGCTATGGTCCAACACCAAGAACAGGATTAGTACTGCAGAGGCACAAGCAGTCTGTGGGCTCAGTAACAATATTACACAGTTGAAAACGTGGTGATGGATTCTTTAAGAATATATACATTTGTATCAGTAAATGCAAAATAGAAATCCAATTCCATGCATTAAGTGTGTAAAATCCCAATTATTCCTTGAACAGTAGATGATGATGTTATATGCAAAATAAGTCGTGTTCATCCATTTTTAATGCAGCTCAGTAGTCTTTGCATTCTATGTCCCAGAGTGTGCTGTGGGGCACTTTGCCAAGTCCTGGTAAAGGTCAATTAGTTAAAATCAGACTTTTTCTGGTTTTTCTTTCATGTCTGGCTGAGCTTTTTTTTTTTTTTTTTTTTTTTTTTTTTTTTTTTTTGGTAAGGAATGGACAAAAGTTATGCTCGCTATAACTTCTCATGGAAAGAAATAGTGAACTTTTCATGCCAGTAGATAAGGACAGATGAATTGCATGGTTTAGGCTTCACACTCACATATTATATGGGGGGGAGTAAATCAGCAGGGATCCTTTACTGCAAAGCAGAGATTTCAAAGACCTAACAAAAACTTCTGTTGCCTTAATCATTGACTTCTGGCAGTTTCTTTTTCTCAGATATCAGATAACTGGAGACACAGCACATAAAGGAAGCAGAAGAAAACCTCAAAGATCAAGAACATTTCTACAGATTAGTTGAGAGCCACCAATATTTTAGACTTTATACTTTTTACTTTCCTGGCAGGATCCTTTTCTCGGAGTGCAGACACTTCCATGTTCTCTTCCCAGTGTCGCCGGATGTCATCTTCCCATGGTTCTCAACTCCTCCATCTTCCTCAGAACTGCAGCTTAACTACACCAGCAAATCAACAAATCAACTGTGATTCCACTTACTGCTCAACGCACATCAAACATAAGGGACTTGCTCAGTGTTATACAAAGATTCCCCTTACAAAAAACTGTAAAACACACAACTGTTACTCCAAAGACAGTTAAAGTTTTTAAACAATGTAGTTACCTATGTCATTAACCAAACATTTAACTAAGAATAATAATACCTGGGGTACACTGTTCACACAATGTCTTTCAATTTTTAAAGGACAACACAGTGTATATGTTACCAAGTCTTAACTTTAGCCTAAGGAATTATTATGTGTGTATGCACACCTACACATTTCCTTTGAAGCTACTCTAAGTTATGTGCATACCTGGTATCAAATCATAGCAGATGTGAGGTTGGAAGAGAACAAAACATGCTACTTCCTTCTGTACTGTCCCATTGCTCTTCAGTATGATATGCGCTATACTCTCTTTAGTTCACCTGCAGTACTTTCCCTTCACCATACCAGACAGGGCTTTATAAACCTAGAATAGTGCTTTTAATGAGTCCTATGTGTGATTACCACATGGTCTATATATCAAGACATTAGCCAAAATTCTGCCTATTTTCATAAAGAGCCAGTCTTTTGTTTAGAAATATAAGGCATAACATTTTCCAAACCCCAAATGGATACAAGTGTGTCTGAAAGTCTCTGGAGAAAGCAAGCCAACCATTTAAACACTTGAAAGCATTCATCAATCTGGAAACTGAATCCTCCTAGAAAGTAATCAATGTGGAAATACCCATTTCCAATCACTATTATTTCTAGCTGAAAGTTGCTTCTGACATCATCTCACCCATCCCTAAATCTCACAAAATTCTGGTATTAATAGCACAGTCCTTTAATATATTAATCATGTATATACATATGTATGCTTGCCTTAGTTCTTGTACATTAGACAGGCAGCCCACCCTTAGCTGCTGAAGCTACAGAGTGCATTAGCTGGGCAAGAAAATGCATCTGGACTACCTGATCACAGCCTGGATGTGTTGGTGCGTTTCCAAGCACAAGGTAGTTCTAAAGCAGTCAAATCTGGATTCCTTAAACACAAGCCAACACCATGCTTTTGAACTGTCACCAGATTAAAATGCAGCTGCTGAAAATTTAATATTGTAGGCAAGCTGTATCACAAAGTGGCTTGACATCGCTAGTCCTGAATTATTTGAAGCGGAGAGAGTTAATAATAGAAGAGGTTTCATATGGTTACACCAGTTCAGCAGAGATCAAATGCCTGTAAATGTATCCCAATTTGCTCAAAGGGTGAGCATTTCCTATCCGCCTGCTGGTAGAGACTGACCAAAAGAGAGAACTTCCTCACTTCAGAAATCGTTCCTGCAGTTACTCATTTTTATCTTTGCCATATTAAAAACACTTTCGTTCTTTTGACTGTGAAAAAAAGAAACCATCATTAGCACTACCTAGTACTTTAGACAGAACAATAGTTTAAAGAAAAAAAACCCAAAACACTAAAAACCAAAAAAAACCACAAACCTCAAATATCCTGTTACTACATGGGGGCCTGAACTTACAACTAACAGCCAGTTTCTGTGCCTCTCTGTAGCCCAGGAGCAGCTTGAAGTACTAAAGCAGCATCTCCTTCAGCACTCCGCACCAAAGACCAACGGCCTGCTGACATCTTGCAGACCAATGCTGGCATGCAGAGACAGCCAAACCTGCTTTTTCTGTGGACAAATCTTAAGCCTTAACAGACTTAACAGCTAAGGTATAGAGATCTTTAGAGGCTTGACAAATGTTTGTAGGAATTATGGCACTAATTCTTCCTATCCATTTACATCACAGACATCTGTTTAGTTGGAGTCTCATGGCTTGATGAATTCGTTTATTATTTCAAATGCATTCAAAAATAGGATAATTGACATTTTACATTGTAACTATTCACCAGTTTGACATTACTATGCATTTTAATTAACATGAATACCTAAAGCTTGGGATTGAAGAGAGCGCTAAGTCATATTAAAGTCAATAACTGTCATGTTTCAGTTCAAATTCAGACACAGAACAAAACTAGACATGTCTATCAAAGCTGACATTTCAACAATACTCGCTGAAGAGGATAGTACCAATTCAGTATTCTTAAAGATGCTTGCACCAAATTAAAGAGCAGTGTTCAATACTCTTTAAAAAATAAAATCTTAGGTCAAGTGCAGTACTGCTACACATTAACTAAGTACCGTTAAACTTCACTTAAACAATATAGTCAAGTAGTAAGCACAACTCCATCCAATTTCCATTTAACCCATGCTGAACTCATACAGCAGTTGTAGCTTGCCCATATGTAGTCCTTTCCACACAAGGGGTTGTCCTCTTCCATGGCGGTAGGGTTAGCTCTGAGCTGCCAGATTTACGTTAAAAATAAAACAAAACAAAACCCCACCACACACCGCCCACACACCAACACACCATCCTACACCTCCTAAAGCAACGCATGAAGAAGGAATGACAACGATATGCTTTAGGCACAGTATGTTTACATCTCGCCTTTAAGTTGCCCCGAGTCAATCTTCCTTTGGGGAAATCCAAGTATATCCTTCAGGAAACCCTTTAGCTTTCACTCATGGATAGTGCAATTCCACTCTGGATAATTTTTTGTCCCTCAGTAACAGTTTATGAGGACAAATCCACCTGCTACTTACTAAGTTTGACTCTAATTCATGCTCTGTCACAAACAATCTTTAAAGATAACTTGATAACCGTGCCAATTAAACATCACAGGAGAAAAAATGTATATGCCCTCATTTACTGTTCATTATTTAAAGTGGGGAAAATAGAACTCTTAAAATATAAAAATTTTAAATAGCAAAATCAAGGCATTTTTTGTTAAGAGTGTGTTGTGCAACATTAGGTTTCTCGTGAAAATGTAACAATATACTGGAGTAAAATTATGAAGCTAAGGAAAGAGAAACATCCAGTGGTGGCTGTACAAAATTTCTCATGTAAACCCTATTACATCTAATAAATTCAGATATAAATTAGATGGTTAGCATGTTATTAAAACATGTAAATGAGTAAATATAACTAAACAAACACCAACTGTGCACTGAACACAACAGGGGAGAAAAGGAGATCAAGGTGGTTCCTTTTAGATTAGGTCTGCAACTTCGTAATGAGACTGAAGAACAATTCTGCTGGATATATACTGTCTGGAAAATCTAACAAGTGGTCATCTACTGTGCATAAAGTGCCAGCTTCTCTTTCGCCTAGCAAGCTGTAAAGATATAGCCCAAATACCCACCCCAGTAGCTGCATATCCACACAGATTCCCTTGTATCAGTGCACTCTTACATCACACAATTTAGAGAGAACTCACCACTTTAATGAGCCATTTTGATGCTGGACCTATAAAAGGTAATTATAAAAACGAAATAATCCTGAAATATACAAAAATTTCTCTCCTGAGAAGCACAAGAGTGCAGGAGTGCAAGCCAAGAGGGGGTTTCTAAAGTAGAAGCAGTATCACAATCTGTATACAGCCACTAACCATATGCCTATTTCACAAGGTCAGTAACTGCTCACACTGTCAATCTTTGCTTATTCCTGTATCTTCTTTCTGCAAATATCTTACAACATTATCAAAGCCAAAAATATTACAGCCAAGTAGTAGTGATGCTGTGATTATGACAGCAGCAGACGTTCACACTGTGTATTATATTTCCCTCTAATCACTGTTTCCCCACAGTAATAATTGAGATGTGCTATCTTTTACCATTAAGAAATAGTAAAAGAAACGGTAATCAGGGTAAACAGATTTCTGCATTAGAGAAAGCAAATGGAAGGGCCCAGGTGTATTTTCCTACCTTTTCTCTTACCATAAAGATTTATTATCGATGACATAATCTTAATGCTGTAACTTTCAATAGCCCTGACCTTTTAATGTTCTTTACTTTCTGCTCTAAAGTCCAGGTTTGCTGTCCCTGAGCCCAGGGGGTTTTTTTACTTTCAAGACCACAGAGCATTTTCAGACTTGTTATTATCCATTCTGCTACCAACTTTGTTCAATAAGAGTGCAAATCACTTGCGGGCAGAAAGGTTGGCTGAGAGCAAGATAAAACATGTTCTCTGAGGCTAACTGATTATGGTTTGAAGATATTGTTAATGAGTATCTGACTCTCTGTCCACTGGGTATACTTTAAACATGTTTGCTTCTACCTCTTTCTTAAAATGACTAAATCATCACAGTGCCAGTTAAACACTTACATACTGCAGTGATGGGTGCTACAGAAAACCCTTAGAGAGAGACTTGGGAGTTAAGACATGGGGTTTTGTATGGCAGCTATAAAATTCCTTGGGTCTGTATTTCCCAGCTGAAGGGAAGTTTGATAACAGCACCAACATATCCTAACAGAAAAATCATGCCACCTTAGCATGGAAATAAAAAGTAATAATGGAAAGCAAATCCTGTTGGTGGAAAACAGGTGAGGTGTTTTCTTCTACTCAAACAAACAATGACAACCCACATTTATAAGCATTTCTTAAATAGTTTACCAGGTAACAGCCCTGTGCAATTTGGAGTGCTGCAAATGGAGTTATTCCACAAAATTCTTCCAGTCACTCAGTTTAAATCTAAAAACATCTCATGGAGCCCAGATGGAAACCTCACCACCAAGTGACAGCAAAATCTGGGAATAAAGAGGTTGTCATCGCTGCTTACATCAAGGCCAGACATAAGGTTAGCAGTTTGCTCACTTCCCAATTAATTTCTTCATAGCCACAGGCTCTCAAGTGGTCTTTGCTTCCTCCTAAGGGAAGATGCTTGCTCTCACGGCAGTAACTCTGTGTTCACCCCAAAGCCACGTGTCAGAGTCACAGATACTCCAGAGCTGCCAGGGCTGGCAATCCTCTGCTTTCACCAAAGGCTGAAGGAACAGCTTTCCTCCCAAAGCAATACTTATTTTCCCTTTTTCTCCAGCTGTTACAAACACATGCTCATTGGGGTATCTGGGCTTACCAGGTGTGCACGTCACCAGCTGGATTAAGTGCCAGGCAACAGTGCGGAGCCTGCTCAGCCACTGCTACCTGAACAAATGCTTCACACTCAGGCCAAAATCAAATTCTGTTCAGTGCACAAAATGGGTGAGTTTCTATCGGTGATACAAACACTCCCCGCCCCCTTTTTTTTTTTTGCCATTCAGAAGAATCTAGTCCACTGTTTTGAGCTATATATTTTGGTTGCTTAACATGTTACACCATAAGCTTACAATTCCCATAAACAAAACGAAGCTGTAAATTAGCAGCCTGTTGTTAATATTCAGCATGACTGTAGTGTTCTCTCTTCAGGAAAGACCTTTAGTTAAAACCCTGTTCATTGAGTGAAATGTAGTCCTAAATCACCAATGGAAATTGAACACTGAATTTTCATTTAATGGTCTACTAACCTTAGTTGGTAGTTTTCTTTTATGTACACCTTAAACTATAGGTATAGCAGAACACCACCCTCCAATTAACTATTGGCTTCAAATGTCCTCTACAGTCTTGCATCTTACCAAGACAGACCCTGAGAAAGCCATACAAGGCACAACCTCAGAAGTTCGGCACCAGAAAGACACAGTCATTTTCTGTCACGCTATTTTTCACTGGTTTGTTTGCATCACTATATAATGCAACTCCAAAGAGAGTGAGCTAAATTAACCATCATAACACTATAGATAACTTGTGGAAATGCAACATATTGCCTTCTTTTAAATTAGAATGTTTTTTAAAATTAATTGGGTTATAATAGTGACACTGTGCACTGAGTAATTGAGTGAAAATTGCTATTATACAGAGACTGCCATCACTACATAATTAGTACACTAGCAGTCCTACTTAAGGCATGAATCTTCTGTCCTTGCAAATGCCGGGGTCAGGCAGTTAAAGTGGCCTCTAAAAACCAAGGCAGCTCTTCTCTGCCAGCTTACATTTACGCAACAGAACAGGCATCTTCCTGTTCAAACAAACGGAAAGGGTAGGGTGGAGGGCAACCCAGCAGCAGCAGCTCTGAAGGCCAAGCAATCAAAGCTGCCCAGTGCGCTCCCCTGCTCTGCCTGCTGCTCTAAGCTCAGCGCTCCCAGCTCCACCATGCAGCCCTGCCCTGGAGAACCGCCTGCGCTTTCTGTCTTCCAGCCATCCACATAACTGTTCTGCCTAAACAGTACCAGGTTTTGGCTTAAGCTTCTTTTCTTTAGCTTTCTTCACATGCCTGCCCTATGCTATTTTAAATGTTATTTCCCATTTTGAAATATCATTTCAAAGAAGCTTGAAGTCCCAAATGAGGCTGAAACCACATCATTTAATCTCAGGATTTTTGTTTTGACAAAACATGTTAATTGTAATAGCCTGCAAGGAATTTTCATTGCATCTAGCTCAAAATTATCCACCTCTGCTTCCTTTCAGGGTAGGATAAATCTCCAAGGCATTTAGATATTTCAGCAAAGCTGATATTTGTTGGTACTGATATGGAAATTATTTTTGAGATGCCTGAACTCCTTGGTCTACATAATTGTGCATGAAGCATTAAACGAACTTTCTCTTCATCCCATCAAAATCTATCAGTGTCCTTCAATTCAACTCCCAAGGAATTCACTTTAAAGTGACCAATGTTTTCAACAGAAGCAGAACAGGATACTGGAAAACTCATGTTAGCACAACCCAGGCTCTGCTGGGTATATCAGAGCCCCACCAAGATCAAACCATTTGAATAGCATATTATTATCCTCCAATTTATCTGTGTATTTTCAAATAGCAGCTTGGATGTTACTTCACTTTGTTTCCTGCCTGTGCCAAACCAAAATTCTACCCATCTCAAAAAAAAAAAAAAAAAAAAAAAAAGGCACAAACTGATTTCATCATCTTCAAGCCAGGGAAAACAAAGTGGAGTGATTTTCACAGAAAGAAAAGCTAATGCGTTTTGGAGCATACAGCACTTCTCTTAATGCCAAAAATACAATACCTGAGATCACTGACCCATTTACTAAGAGTGGTATCAAATTAAATATAAGTACAGAAATACTCTCATTCCCAAATCACCTTTTTTTTTTTTTTTTTCCTATGTTGATACAGCAGATTAAGCACAAATTCACTTACTCCATTATTCTATCAATACAGCAATTATTATACACAGCAGGAATTTAATCACTCTCGTGATATACTCAGGCTGTGCAGACCGTTTGTTGGGTCGACTTCCACGTCGGCTACACACCGACAAGAGGTCCTGTCGCTTCCTTCCATGGGCTGGCCAGTCAAAGACAGTGACTGCTCCCACCCAAGGCACAGACACCAGCAGCTCCAAAACCAACACCCCTGGCAAACTCATCAGAATGAGTGGCAGCAGGAGGGACAACAGGTTACCACTAAAAGAGCCTTGCAGCGAGTTATTTCTTGAGAGGCACAGGCTGACAGAAGGGAACTGTTTCAGCCGACTGACGGTGAGAAGCACGGCTGTCATATAATCGCAGCCTGGCAGGGTGCAGACTGGCCGGCTGCCCTGGGCTGGCTAAAAGCGTAGCACGGGTCTTCATCCACAGCAAGGATCCTCCTCCCTACCAACGCAGCACATGTGCCAAGCAGGAAGACACGCACCACGCCTAGCACCACCATGGCCTGCAGCCGTTCAATGCACCTCCAGTCGCAGACTACCATACTTAAATGTTTTCAGACAAATCTGTTTTTAAACTAGGGAAGAATGTAAAAGCCTGATCCAAGCTGATTAAAACCAGCAACAGTCTTACCATCACCTCTTATGGGCTTTCAATCTGCTTATAAAGTACATTAATTCATTTGTATTGCTTCGCAGTTTAGTTTTTCAACATTCAATTTTTCCCCCAAAAAATTCTCTGAAGATGCAACCAAGTTTCAACCACAGAAGAATTATGATCATTTTATAAAGCCCAGTAAAATGGAAGTTCAGTATGGACAAATGCACCCCCTGCACTTAGCGTGGTAAATTTTTCTCTACTAGCTCACAAAGAAAATACAAAAATGAACCCTCGGTTCAAGAAGAAGAACAGCGTCATTCCATTCTTTCATTTTCCCAAGCTTTTCTTTTGTGTTCTCTACACCAAACAGCAGAAAAATACTAAAAATTGAAAAACAAAACAGACAAAAAAACAAACCACCCAAAAACCCACAAACCAAAAAGCCACAACCAACCAACACCACCACCACACCCGCCCCCAATCAAGTTACACTGTGAAAAAAGAGACACAACAGTAAACATCCGCCTGTAAGTGCAATTAAAATGCCAGATTACTAATGAAAATATGCATCTTAAAATAGCGAAATAGTTGGTGTTCTGACCTAAGTTTCAGAATAGATTTGTTTCCAAAATTTGCTACTGAAACTGCTGGATACCATTCTTCAACAATCAGAAGAGATTTAGAAAATTCATGTATGTTTTTGTGGAGGAAAGATCACTGCCCTTTAAAACCATTGGATGATAAACCATATGCAATTATGCCTCATTTTCATCTTGCCCAACACCCTGAGGTCTCCAAACAATCAAAAGAGTTTCAGTGTTTCTAAATGATGTGTTTCCTATATAGTTAGAAACAGTAAAAGTAACTCAGAAAAATGGATTATTAACTTCCAACAAGCTAAATCCTTCATTACATGAAAATAAATTAATCATGAGCGTGATAAACAGGGTAATTTGTAATTAAAGTATTTATCTACACTAAATCTTTTCTTTTTATCATCACAAAAAAGTTCTACAGCTAACGACTACACAAATTCAACTCAGAACTGTGGGCATGGCACAAATCTTTCTCATAGGAAAAAGACCAGAAGCATGAAAACCCACCACGAGGTTTTAAATACAAAAACTAGAGGTTTTGCTGGTGTAGGTTATTTACTCTAGCGAAGAGCTTCAACAGCTGTATAGCAGATTCAGTGTAATAAAATTTTGCCAAATGAGATCTGCTGAAATGCTAAACAGTAAGTGTAGATATATCAAATCACAGCTGAAGAATTATTATTTTTATCAAAGGGATACTATCAACAGTGATTACACTGATGCTTGATCTTGAAACAGGCACCTCTGCTATAAGTACATGCCAATACTGCTTTTATTTTCTAGTCTCACTGAATATCATTTTCCCCACTGTGCATGTCTTGTTTTCAGTTTTGCAGTAGGTTATTTCTGCTCAAGTACAGACCTTAGAAGTCTCTGGTAGCCCCGAAACACTGATGTGCTTGGTTTTGCTGTAAGAACATAAGCAGCTCTCATCTTATTTACTTGGAAGCTTACTGCGGTACTCTTTATTTCTTCAGGAAATATCATTCTTTTCATTTTTCATTTTGATCCTACAGGTACAATTAGAATGGTGAAACAGTAGTACATAAAGCATTTGCGCAACTAGAGAAAGACACTGTCTGCGAAATAGCAGTGCAAAACACCCTGCAACTGCTGCAAGAGTTCTGCAGTAGCTTGCTCTGCTTTTGAACGTGGCATTAATTAAAACAACATGCTAAAGCTGCTCTAGAGAATCAGCTAATTGATTATAGATATCCTTTCAGAATGAGCTTTAGAGGCTATATTGTATTTCATAATAATGACTGGAAAATTTTAAGGTGCCTATCTGGGAAAAATATGCATGTATATGTATATATGCATA
Source organism: Aquila chrysaetos chrysaetos (assembly GCF_900496995.4). Lineage (NCBI taxonomy): Eukaryota > Metazoa > Chordata > Aves > Accipitriformes > Accipitridae > Aquila > Aquila chrysaetos. The sequence goes on from NC_044012.1 coordinate 10,106,993, forward strand.
TAAAAACCTTCCTAAATGCATTACCGTAGCTACTGTTTATAAAACAGGAGCCACATGAACTGTAAAAGGTAAAATAATGAAAATCCACATGCAAGTCAAGTCTTGTTCCTCTTTACTGCAATTCTGAAAGGTACATCGTTAGTGCATCAATCGTCCATCTCTAAACACTTAAAAATACAGATACATAATCAGTAATGATTTGTGGAAATTCTGAAGTAACCCTCCTGAGTGCATCTTTCTTCTGTAACTATGCCTTGGGGCCATGATAATCAGCATGAGGAGCAGAGAACAGATTTAAGAGCTTTCATCTTGAAGCTGATTTGTATTCTCCCACTTATGTACAGTTCCTACATAGGTCTGCATCATCCTGTGCTGGAGTGCTACTGTAATGTGTTTCTCCAGAATTCAAAGCAGATAACCCCACCATCTCCAAGCAAGCCTTCTGAAAAGGTATCAAAGAGCAGAGGACAATGTTGACTTACTTATTTTATCCTCCCTGTTTCCCTGAAAGGTTGCTCTGAGACCATACTCACATAATTCTTCCACTAGACAGGGAGTACTGTTGAAGGGAAAAAAAATAAACTACTGCACAGTAATTTGTAATAAATCACTCATGAACCTATCAACTTAATCTTCATTACAATCTATTACTACAAAGATTTCTATAGTATGACAGAAGTCTTACTGGGTGTAAAGATTTGCCTGAGGGCTGAATGTAATCAGAGATGGAACAGAATAAAAACACAACTAGCTTGTTAGTACTGCTATATAGAAACATATGAGGAACTCTTAATAATGGTGAAACTCATGGGGAAAGATGGATTTTTCTCACTAGCTCTTCTCAGGAAGCCAAGACCTTGCCACATTCAATACATTTTTCACAGTGATATTCCCACTGATTTGAGGAAGACATCTGCTTTAGCCTATGGAAAGTTTTTATTCCTCAACACCTGCTTTTTGCAAAGTCCAGTCGAATTTAGTACAGTTAATCAGGGAGACTGAAGGGTGAGCAAATGGTTTGAAACTCCAAAATTACCTTGTTCTTATTCTTTCAGTAAAAATAGCCCTCAAAAAAAAAAAAAAAAAGAAAAGAAAAAAAAAAGACACAATAGAGGGATAGAGACACATGGATTACAAAACTTGCTAGTGCTTTTGTGAAGCTAGAGGGTCTCTCTTCCCTTCTGCAAGTTATGTTCCCTCACAACTGACCAAACCAGGTACAAACAGCAAAGCACAGAAAACCTCCTGGCTGACAGATTATAGACTGGTCCAAAGAAGAACATTACTTCCCTATCTGATGCCTGAGGACCTACAGTTTTGTGGGATCTTAACCTTATTCTCATGTCCTGTTTTTTTAACCTGCCAAATGAAGTAAAACATTTATTTTGTAGCCCATACTATATCTGTAGCATGAACTGTGTGCTTATATTAACTAGATGGAAGGAATCTAAACCCAAGGAATTACAGGCACGTACCAAGTCACAGTGAATCCTGATACATACAAATACCTAGTAAATGCCGTTTGCCATTGCAAAGTAATTGGTCAGGGATTTCTCCACTTCAGCTATATGCAAAATTAATACACTGCTGATAAGGACAAAGAGCAGTGATTCAGCTAGATGGCTGTAACAGTCCATGGCCACCAAAACAGAAGGTCCAACTCCTCCATCCCTCGTGGCATCATGACTTCCCAACATCTCAGCTAAGCCCTTTGCCCCACATCGGCACTCTTGCTCGCAGCACTCTTCACTTCCTAATTGCATTCATTAACCCAGCAAAAGACTATTTCTTGGGAAACTATCCGGGTGTTGGGAAGGAAGCATTTGAGGTGAACTGGTTCACTGAGGGATACTATGGGAGAAAGTCTATAGCGCAGGGTGGTGAAAACGTGCTACCAGAGCATCTCTCAGCCAGACTGAACCCAAACATCATTCTTGCAAATGAATTACATATAATATTCAACTAATTTTAATTCTCAAAAAAACAGGTTACAAGTCTTTTGACAATGCACAAAGTGGGATGCAAACATGGATGAGGCTGAAAACAATCAAAGGAAACAGAAGAATAGGAAATACTCTTTATCAGTAGAAAACAGGGAAGAGAAGAAAACAAAATCTGACTCAAGAATAAGGATGCCTGAAGCAGACTACCTTTAGTCTAACCCCTTTTAGTTACATAAAGGTCAGGGTTTCTATTTGTTTTTCTATGCTGCTGACTCAGAGGGCCAGCAACACAGCATCAGCTGCAGGTCTGTGGGATAATTTCCAGGCTTATGGCTAAAACATATTCTACAATGTACTGGAGATTGAGAACTGATGAAGACTTCTCTCTTGCTCATTGTCAAACAGGCCTCAGTTCTCACCTGGTGTTATCATCAGAAGTGCTAATCACAGCATGGCAGCTATCACATTGGAGGTGTAGCAGCTATGGGTTAATCTACAGTTGTAATGACAAAGTTTATTTTCCACATAGGCTTATAGCTGATTAGGTATTTGCAAATCACTACCCTGTCTGTAATAGTCTGGTACCATAGAGGGAATTTCATTAACCAAAGTATTTTTACTATCTACAAAATAGGTGAATACATTAACATTCACACAGACACTTGAGTTTGCACACATATATCCAAACAGACTTTTCATTAGATCTAGACCTCAAATCCTGTTCACCCCCCCGCCCCATTAAATTCCATTGATTTCTTCTTCCACTCTACCACCTCCTGAATGTTTCTGAGCTGTTTTACAGTGAGACAGTAAAACCACTGTCAGTTTTCACACATCTGAACTATCTACAACTTCCTTCTTTAAAGTGTTCAACTTCTTGTTCCTCAGATTTTTTTTTTTTTTTTTTTTTTTTTTTTTTTAATCCTCTTGATGTGTACACAGCCTCACCTGTAGTTCCCCATCTCTGGGGACAGGCAGAGGTTGCGTCCTTCATTGGCATTCATATCCGTCTAGGGTTTTGTTTAGTTCCCCCCTCCTCCCTCCCCCAAACTCATTATATTGCCATGGACTGAGCATTTCTTGGAATACATCATCTCATTTCTATCTGTCAGCCTAGGCTGCCTTCTGCTTAAGACATATGGAGAGGCATTCTTTCTCCTTGAGGGGTGACCAAGCAGACAAGGCCTGTAGTGCAAACTCTCTTCAGAAAAAAATGCTAGGAATTGCATGGCTTCAGAATAAGCTCTGGGGAGCCGAAGTGGATAAAATTGCAAAAGCACAGACAAAAGCATTTCTCTCTGCTGTTCCACACAATGTTTACTGAAGCTGATTACTAATATTGCCCCTTAAAACAATTTTTTTATCATCAATTTTTGCTAATGAAGTTGGCCTGCTGGAGTGGTGACAGGACAGCCGCTCGGGGCAGTTGACTTCCAATTTGCAGTTGGAACATGTCTCCTCCGGGTATGCGACCAAAGATATCCAAAGTTCAAGAATTCTGCTGCTTTGCCAGCAAACTGATCCAGCCAACTGCTAATCTGTTCTTCAAGATACCATGGCCACATAAGATAACATTCAGAATTCCATTAACCTAGAAGATTTCAACCACTTTTTCCTTCCACCTCACAAATAAAAGTAAATGAGATCAAGTTTTTCCTCGCATATTATTCTCACCACATTTGTCATGTTTCAGGTCTGTTTCTTGTCTGAATCATTAAAGTGCCTTGATGCACAACGGATTAAGTACTTAAATAAATAGTTCACTTTTCCTCTAAATTGCAAAAGTGATTTCAATTTTTTAAGCTGTTCACAGAAAACATTTTTAAAAGGTAAACATCCTATTCATTGTGCAAATACAGAATACATTTTCATGGCCAGCTTTCCTAAAAATGTCTATAAATGCCTGTAAGTAAAAGACAAAAGTTGTAAAAAAATATTTATTGTATTTTCTATTCTTGTTTTAAAAAAACTAATAACTGTTTCAGATTGAATGGACACAAGCTTAAACTACTCAGAACCAGACTGCCACGTCAGCCAGGTATTTTCAATGACCCCACTGCAGAAAATGTTTATGCCAGACTGAGCAAGCCCTGCCTGTTTGGACTGTAAACATTCCTGGGAGAAAAGAGCAGTAGCTCTTATAGCTTAGTTCATCTGCTGCCTAGAATGAGGAGACCCAGGTAGCAGACTGCCTTACTCCAATTCTAACACTCTAATAACAGTACTCGTCTAGCAGAGTCTGTCTTTAGAAACAATATAGAAATATTTGTTTAGATACTGTTTATTTCAGCATGAAAGACGCTGGCCAAACATTTCCCTTATGTTATTTTTATGCCCCAGGGCAGTCTCAGATGGGGATTCATGTCATTTGCTTGAAATATTTGCTGTAAAATAAAAGATGCTTATTTTTCAGCTAGGAAATCCAGCACTAGAAATACAGAGAGGCTGAACTTCGCGCTTCCTCCTGTGGCCAGCACATCCTGCTCTCTTAACTACACTTCACATCTTGTTTTGCCCTGCAGTCTTGCCACAACTTAGAGTCACATTCATAATTTCTGAAGTGTTTGGAGCCCAAGTTAGAAGCCTATCACCCTGGGCTCCCTACAGAGCTAACTTAGAGAAACCATCATCTCTAAGAAGCAGTTCAACCCATGGGAGCTACTGACCAACCTTACTTCTTTCCACCATCTTCACAGAGCAAGTGGACTCCTAATTTGCGAGGCTTATATAGGTGCTTAAGGTTAGACAGAATTAAATCCATGAAGCCAGCCCAAACCAAGTACTAGATAAGTCAACATTAGACCCACTGTGACCACAACAGGATCTCTTTGACACTGTTAAAATAAACCTCTCTGCATAAATCTATAAGAAAAGTCAATAGGAATCATTGGATAAAGATCCAATTTCCCCTTTTATAATCCTGACTTGAGTTAAACCTCTTGTTCAAACTTATCCTCTACTGCTCCTGTATTTCCCAGCTAATTGTATTATCCCTGATAAAAGTATCTAGCTCATAACCCCTCCTGGGCTGAGAGCAGCACCAGGTCCCCACATCCTTGCACTGGGCACGAGAAATCCTAGTGCATTGCAACACAGGGCCAGGGTCCGAATCAAACGGATGCTTTCAGAAGACAGGCTCCGTAGACAGACAAGCACTTCATATTTCCAAAAATGTAACACCGAAATGCATCTTGTAATGAATTATAGGTACAGTTCAAGCCTCACAATTACATCTGCATCTGCTCAGTGGTATTTGCCAACAGTATATCATAAATACTTCATCACTGACTATAGCAGTCACTTCCACTGTAAAAGTACCTTTGTGCTTTGGGTAGTCCTCATTAGCCAAACTATAGATGAGAACAATTCTTCACCACTTTCTCCAAATATGAGGTTTAAAAAAAAAAGAAGTTACAAATCCATTACAATAGAAATCCTTACCCATTTGAAAAGGTTGGAATTTTTAAATGCAGTATCAGTAGCCTACACCTGCACATTTAATTTTAACAATGCCACTAAAATGCCAAAAGAAACATTTGTAAGTGTTGATGTTGAAAGACAGAACCACTGGAATCAAGGGATGGAGGAAACTTTATCACTGATGATCAGAGTAATGAGCTGTCCATGTTGTAGGGAGAAAATGCAACTCGAGGATGGGAAACGCAAAGCAGAATTTAAGTGCAATAAAGGAATTCAAAGTCTATTTCAGATAAAGGAATACAAATAATGATTAGGAAGGGGAGGGGAAAAAAAAAACAACCACAAAAGGCCTTGGCTTGAGCATGTGAAATTAGGCAGTGATGTTAGGATACCTCACAGTACCTTTTATGTATGTTTCTATATGTTCAGCTCAAATTTCTTAATCCACGTGTAGCTGGTACATTTAGTGACATCTATAGATCTTCCTATACTTTTTTTTTTAAACATATACAGCTACCTTTGACAAACATTTCTAAAGTAATTCAGGGCCATTTTTCTCCCTCTCTAAAACGCTAGCTATTAAAAGCAAATACTTTTGTAATAACCTCTGTCATACTATTAAAAAAAAAAAAAGCATGAGGAATTTAATTTGATGGAGACTCACAGGCATGCAGGGTTGCTTCTCATGCAACTGTCTAGATAGGAGAGACAGGCTATATAACACATATCCAACAAAGAAATAGTAAGGATACTCCTTACAAAACACATTCAGTATTTACTGCTGTCATAACACTCCTCAAAGTGAATGACAGCATATAGTTGCTGGTTTTAATAACTTTTCCTTACATGGAAATAATTCCATTACTTCACAAGTATGCTACTTTATGTCTCTCTTCTGCTAGCAAATGGGCAACCTGGAAATACAGAGTTCTGTAGTAGTAGTACAGAAAAGATCCAGTAACTTCATAAAAAGAAATTAATTAAAACTAGTATACAGAAAATGGGTAAGTGTACTGTGGTCTAATAGAAACCAATCACTACCTGATAAATCAGCATGAAAGAAAAAAAAAAGGTTACACAAGCTAAACATAAAATGGGAAAACAGAGTTATCCTAAAGAACACAAGAGCACTGAAGTGGAACTAGATTATTGGGAATGCAAGGGAACAACCACCACCTACCTCATGGTAACTGCAGAGGGTATTTCGCAGTTTCAGACAAAAGTGAAACACAGCCAGACAGGCGAGGGAGCACACTGATGAAACAAGGGACCCCTATATTTGAGAAGGCACAAAGGCAGCATATTAACTAAAAAAGCAGCTCTAAGAAAATTCGTTCAGTGCTATTTCTATAGTATATACAGTATTTCTATGTTGTTTCTTTTTATTAAAAAGGAAGAAAATTAAAATGGGACAAAACAGTGATTTGCCCTTAACCCTTTAGAGCCATTAGTGTGTTCCTGGAACACAGGTCTTGCTCTGCATAATACCAGCAATTCAAAGTGGTGCTAGGCAGGGACCTTCCTCTTATTTCCCCTTCTCCTCCAGTTAGACTATTTTTTAAAAGTGCTTACCAAAATTAATGAAGAGACAAGACACTGACCACAGAGCTACTAAGCCTGTACTGAAAATGCATATACAGTAGGACAGGGGCACAGTCACCTGCTTTACACTGCTGCCAAGAGATGTGTGCCTTTGCTGTAACTGTACCTAAAACACAAGGAAAACATGATTTAGTTTCTCAGGGCCCTGAGCTGATTGCAATATACGAGTTCAGAGAGCTCCGAAAATTCAAAACATCTTCTTAGAGGTCACAATCACATTCAAGCAGCACAGCTTTTGTTTGTTTAACTTTACTTGTATGTTTTAGATCCCTTGTTTGTCAGCCATAAAAGTTACTTGTGTAACCATAAATCGTAGTTAATACGGCAATTTCCCCAACATCAGACAGGTTTCATTAAATCTACAGGTTTTCTGTAAAATACATAGTGGAAAAGATGATGTTCCACAGTTTGTTTTTTTAATGCATAACAGACCAAGTACACTGAACTACATTAATTACTCTACAAGCTGTACGGGAATATCAGAGAGGCATTTTTATGAGATATGGTTATTATTGAAACATAACCATATGCATATTAATTACAACTGTTCATTAAAGGACATTCAAAATATTTGTGCTCCAGACCTTGAAACAATTATCATGGGAAAACGCTTCATTGTTTTTCTAGTCTGCTCTGCCCTAGTGCAGGGGTTACATTTATTTGTTGTCAGAGGTGAGTGCTATTTTCTCTAATGGATTGGCATTTCCAGGTCAGATGAGGTCAACCTATAACAGCAATGTTTCGGGCTGTTACAGCGTTATGCAACCAACGCTGGGCTAGTTCAGCCTGGAGCCATTCAGGGTTTGGAGACAGAGTTTAGCTGACTGCCAGGGAGAAGAAAGCAAGCTTGCAGAAAGAGATTGATTTCAATAAATGATAAACTCACACTCACTAAATGCCTAACACTTCTAAATCAATTAGAGCAGAGCAGAGATAGAATGATACATGATGTCTGCTAGCAAAGACTTTGAAACTATTATTTTCAAAGACTTAATTTCCTTTTTTGATATACGTGGAATAATACTTGCTTCCTCGAGACTAAACCATCCAAGTCCAGGGCAGGAACATTAAGTCACATGAATAGCTTTGACGATTTTAACTGAGACTATTTCTGTGAATGCAGACAAATTTTAAAAGTACACTTAGGCTGCGAGAAAGGTGTGTTTGCCGTCTTCCCAATTTCTGGTTTATATATTAATTTCATTTAAAAGAAAAGTAGAAATTTTCCAAAGGACTGGGTAGGAGACTCAGCATGCCACAAGTCAATTAAAGTGTGACAGACGTTCCATAGATCCAAGCAATTTTATCTCTCCAAAGATCTTCCTTTTACCCCCTGTTCTTACAGAGGCAGTGATCACTGCAGAACTACGAAAGGAAGTCTTTGTTTTCCTTGAAGGGTGGTTTTCCAACACGTGTCTTTTAGATGAGGGTTGGGTTGTCATCCCCCCACTCCCTTATTTTTTCTTTTTGGTAAATCCTGAACTTTCACACAGAGGCCAATGCCTAAATGAAACTTACTACAACTGAAGATGGAAATGTTTTCTCCCCTCAAAAAAAAAGCCCTCAAGAAACTGAAAATCATAATTTCTCTACCTTTATCTTTGCACAATAGACAAGACTTCAGGCTGACAACTCTTAGTATATGCTGTATAAAGCACCAGCACCCCTTCAAACAGCCCACTTCCACCCAATTTCCTCACACTTATCAAAAAAGGTCTTAAGTGAGATTTTGACCTTCTGTTCACAGCGGTGATAAGTCATGTATCTTCATTCGAATGTATCTCCATTTATTTCTTAGTCTAAGGAACAAGTTCTTGAGAATACATGTTAATTTCAGTCCACTTCAAGGGGAGTCAAGGCATTAATAACTTAAGCCAGAAAGGTATTCAGGTCTATATAAAAACTAGATGCCAGAAAAAGATAGAAGCCCCTTCTTCCTGACACAAAGAAGAATTTATTATTTTCAGCAAAAATCTTTCCAATGATCCCTCTCTTCTAAACATACTCTATTTTAAATATTTTTGTGCAAAATCTAGAGACCTAGTCCTGTACACGCTAAACCACATCTCTCAATTGACTAGCATTGAAGCGTTGACACTAACTTAACTCAACCT